>NC_029780.3:20749424-20752606 GCF_000817695.3 Arachis duranensis | reverse complement strand
CTTTTGAGGAGGAAAGAACTTAGCCAAGAAGGCCGCGACCTGCTTATCCCATGAGTCCAGGCTATCTTTAGGTTGTGAGTCCAACCATGTTCTAGCTCTGTCTCTTACAGCAAAAGGGAAAAGTATGAGCCTGTAGACTTCAGGATCTACTCCATTAGTCTTAACAGTCTCACAGATCTGCAAAAACTCAGTTAAAAACTGATAGGGATCTTCTGATGGAAGTCCATAAAACTTGCAGTTCTATTGCATTAGAGCAACTAGTTGAGGCTTAAGCTCAAAATTGTTTGCTCCAATGGCAGGGATTGAGATGCTTCTTCCATCAAATTTGGAAGTAGGTGTAGTATAATCACCAAGCATCCTCCTTGCATTATTATTTTCGGCTACCATCTCCTCTTCCTTTTCAAAAATTTCTGTAAGGTTGTCTCTGGATTGTTGTAATTTAGCTTCTCTTAGTTTCCTCTTCAGAGCCTTTTCAGTTTCAGGATCTGCTTCAACAAGAATATTCTTGTCCTTGCTCCTGCTCATATGAAAAAGAAGAGAACATAAAATAATAATAGGGATGAGAAAAATTCGAACACAGAGGAGATGAGAGGGTTTGAATTTTTAGATGAAGAGAAGAGTTAGTAAATGAATAAATAAATAGAAAGAGATGAGAGGGAGAGAATTTCAAAAATTAACTAAAATAAAAGAAAAATATTAAAGTTAAAATTCAAAAATTAAGAAAAGGAATAAAATAAAAATTAAAATTTGAAACAATTAGTTAAAAAAAGAATTTTGAAAAAGAGGGAGGTAATTTTCGAAAATTAGAGAGAGGAAAGTAGTTAGGTGGTTTTGAAAAAGATAAGAAATAGTAAAACAAACAAAAAGTCAATTAGTTAGTTGAAAAAGATTTTGAAAATAAATTTTAAAAATTTTCAAAAATAATAAAAAAATAAAAAAGATTTGATTTTTGAAAAAGATTTTGAAAAGATAGGATTTTTAAAAATTGAAATCTTGACTTGACTAACAAGAAACAACTAATTTTAAAATTTTTTGACTAAGTTAACCCAAAGATTTCGAATTTTTGAGTAAAACAAGGAAAATATATTTTTTATTTTTTAATTTTTTATGATGAGAGAGAAAAACACAAAAATGACTCATAACATGAAAATTATGAATCAAAACACATGATGCATGCAAGAACACTATGAATGTCAAGATGAACACCAAGAACACTTTGAAGATCAAGATGAACATCAAGACTTATTTTTGAAAAATTTTCAAGAAAAGAAAAACATGCAAGACACCAAACTTAGAGATTCTCAATGCTTAGACACTATGAATGCAAAAATGCATATGAAAAACAACAAAAAACACAAAACAAGAAAATATCAAGATCAAACAAGAAGACTTACCAAGAACAACTTGAAGATCATGAAGAACATGCATGAGTTTTCGAAAAATGCACAAATTTTTAAAGACATGCAATTGACACTAAACTTAAAAATTGACACTAGACTCAAACAAGAAACACAAAATATTTTTTTATTTTTATGATTTTATAATATTTTTTGTATTTTTTCGAAAATTATTTTTAGAAAAATGAAAACAAAGAAAGAAAAAAAATTTTGGAAAAATCTTTTGAAAACTTTTTGAAAACAACATAAAGGAAAATTTCCTAATCTGAGCAACAAGATGAACCGTCAGTTGTCCAAACTCAAACAATCGCCGGCAACGGCGCCAAAAACTTGATAGGCAAAATTGTGATTTACTCTTTTCATAACTTGAACAATTCTTAGCAATGGCTCCAAAAACTTGGTGCACACTACTATTGTTCACTCACATTCTTCACAACTTCGCACAACTAACCAGCAAGTGCACTGGGTCGTCCAAGTAATACCTTACATGAGTAAGGGTCGATCCCATGGAGATTGTTGGTATGAAGCAAGCTATGGTCATCTTGTAAATCTCAGTTAGGCGGATTCAAATGGTTATAATGGTTTTCGAAAATAATAATAAATAAAGCATAAAATAAAGATAGAGATACTTATGTAAATCATTAGTGGAAATTTCAGATAAGCGCATGAAGATACTGTGTTCCTTCTGAATCTCTGCTTTCCTACTGCTTTCATCCAATCATTCTTACTCCTTTCTATGGCAAGCTTTATGTAAAGCATCACTGTTGTCAATGGCTACTTCCCATCCTCTCAGTGAAAATGGTCCAAATGCTCTTATCACAGCACGGCTAATCATCTGTCGGTTCTCGATCATGTCAGAATATAATCCATTGATTCTTTTGTGTCTGTCACTACGCCCAACAATCGCGAGTTTGAAGCTCGTCACAGTTATTCAATCCCTGAATCCTACTCGGAATACCACATACAAGGTTTAGACGTTCTGGATTCTCAAGAATGGCCGCCAATAATTCTAGCTTATACCACGAAGATTCTGATTAAGGAATCCAAGAGATACACGCCCGATCTAAGGTAGAACAGAAGTGGTTGTCAGTCACGCGTTCATAAGGATGGATGATGATGAGTGTCATGGATCATCACATCCATCAAGTTGAAGTGCAGCGAATATCTTAGAATAAGAATAAGCTTGAATTGAATAGAAGAACAGTAGTAATTGCATTAATTCTCGAGGTACAGCAGAGCTCCACACCTTAATCTATGGTGTGTAGAAACTCCACCGTTGAAAATACATAAGTGATGGTCCAGGCATGGCCGAATGGCCAGCCCCCAAGGTCTAAGAACTAAACATCCAAAGATAGATACCTGATGAGCCGATAATTTATACGCTTTTTGGCATTATTTTTAGGTAGTTTTTAGTAAGTTGAAGCTACTTTTAGGGATGTTTTCATTAGTTTTTATGTTAAATTCACATTTCTGGACTTTAATATGAGTTTGTGTGTTTTTCTGTGATTTCAGGTAATTTCTGGCTGAAATTAAGGGACTTGAGCAAAACTCTGAAAAAGGCTGACAAAAGGACTGCTGATGCTGTTGGAATCTGACCTCCCTGCACTCGAAATGGATTTTCTGGAGCTACAGAACTCCAAATGGCGCGCTCTCAACGGCGTTGAAAAGTAGACATCCAAAGCTTTCCAGAAATATATAATAGTTCATACTTTAGTCGGAAATTAATGACGTAACTTGGCGTTGAACGCCAAGTACATGCTGCTGTCTGGAGTTAAACGCCAGAAA
>NC_029780.3:20664825-20749335 GCF_000817695.3 Arachis duranensis | reverse complement strand
AAGCCTCAGCTCGTGGATAGATCAAGCTCAGCCCAAACATACACCAAGTGGGCCCTGGAAGTGGATTTATGCATCAATTACTTACTTCTGTAAACTCTAGTAGCTAGTTTATTATAAATAAGACTTTTTACTAGTGTATTAGTCATCTTTTGGCCATTCGGTCTTTTGATCATTCAGGGGGCTGGCCTCTCGGCCATGCCTAAACCTTTCAGTTATGTATTTTCAACGGTGGAGTTTCTACACACCATAGATTAAGGGTGTGGAGCTCTGCTGTGCCTCAAGTTTCAATACAATTACTATTATCTTCTATTCAATTCTCTTTTATTCTTATTCCAAGATATACGTTACACTTCAACTTGATGAATGTGATGATCCGTGACACTCATCATCATTCTCACCTATGAACGCGTGTGATTGACAACCACTCCCGTTCTACCTTAGACCGGGCGCATATCTCTTGGATTCCTTAATCAAAATCTTCAGGATGTAACCATTGACAACGGTGATGCCCTACATACAGCTTGCCATGGAAAGGAGTAAGAAGGATTGGATGAATGTAATAAGAAAGTATAAATTCGAGAGGAGCACAGCATCTCCATACGCCTATCTGAAATTCCCACCATTAATTTACATAAGTATTTCTATCTTAGTTTATTTATCTTTATTTTCTATTTATTCTATTAATCAAATTTAAACCAATAATCCAATTATACTTGAATCCGCCTGACTGAGATTTACAAGGTGACCATAGCTTGCTTCATACCAACAATCTCTGTGGGATCGACCCTTACTCACGTAAGGTATTACTTGGACGACCCAGTACACTTGCTGGCTAGTTGAACGGAGTTGTGTCCACACATAGCAAAGAGCTATAATAATGATTCCATACAACAACAAAGAATACTATATTGATGTGATCACAATTTCGTCCACCAATACCAAGATGAAATTACAATAGTAAAAAGTCCTATTTATACTAGACTAGCTACTAGGGTTTACAAAAATAAGTCTAAGTGCAGAAATCCACTTCCAGGGCCCACTTTAGTGTGTGGTTGGGCTGAGCTTGAACTTTACACATGCAGAGGCTTCTCTTGGAGTTAAACACCAAGTTGTAACATGTTTTTGGCGTTTAACTCTAGTTTGTGACGTGTTTCTGGTGTTTTACTCCAGAATACAGCATGGAACTGGCGTTGAACACCAGTTTGCATCATCTAAGCTCAAACAAAGTATGATCTATTATATATTTCTGGAAAGCCCTAGATGTCTAATTTCCAACGCAGTTGAGAGCGTGCCATTTGGAGTTCTGTAGCTCCAGAAAATCTTTTTTGAGTGCAGAGAGGTCAGAATCCAACAACATCAGCAGTCATTTTTCAGCTTGAATCAGATTTTTGCTCAAGTCCCTCAATTTCAGCCAGAAAATACCTGAAATCATAGAAAAACACAGAAACTCATAGTAAAGTCCAAAAATATAAATTTTGCATAGAAACTAATAAAAACATCCCTAAAAGTAGCTAGATCCTACTAAAAACTACCTAAAAACAATGCCAAAAAGCGTATAAATTATCCGCTCATCAGCTTGCTGAGGGACTTGTCCCTTGAGTGCCAGAGCTTGGTTTGGGTCATGACAGGCTTGGTTCAAACTCATCATGTAATTATTGATTTCATCAACAATATGCAGTGTGGGTGCAAGTATGGCCCGATCTTGAATGTTAGATAGATAGTTTGTCCCATCAAACAAATCCGGATATATTGCTTTATAAATAGCTACGATGGGGTCATCCCAATCCTTTATCATGATATCATCCGGGATTTTGACTTTGTCAACACCATCCTTCTGAGTGCCATAGTTCCCATCACCGATCTTTAGAATCCATTCTGCAAATTCCCTTAAGTCTTCTATTTTTTCATCATTATGTGTAGCTTTCAGACGCATGTTCTTTGACAAAGTAAGTAACTTGCAGCTCTCCCAAATGTAAGATGAATTTATCGTTTTATGTACAATATCTTTCCTTCTACCTTTGGGAATAACAGGAAGTATCTGCCGAAAATCCCCACCGAATACAATTGTCTTTCCTCCGAATGGCTGATTTTGACTATTTGGATATTAAACCTCAAGATATCCCTCATTTTCCTATCAAGCGCCTCAATGCAATGTTTATTAACCATAGGAGTTTCATCCCATATTATTAACCGAGTCTTTATTATCAACTCAGCCAATGCACCGCCTTGCTTTATGTTGCATGTTGAAAATTCATCAAGGTTTAGTCGGATTGCAAAACGTGAGTGTGCTGTCCTACCACCTGGTAACAATGAGGATGCTATCCCGCTTGATGCAACCGTGATAACAATCTTCCCTTTTGATCTAATTGCAGCGGCTAGTGTCTTCCAGACAAATGTCTTTCCAGTCCCACCGTATCCATATAGGAAGAAGACCCTCCCTTTCCCATTATTCATGGCTTCCATAATTTGTTCATATAATGATCTTTGTTCTTCTGTTAGTTGTTGCAGATATGTTGTGTGTTCCACCGCTAGATTGCGTCTATCATATCGAAGTTCATCGTGAATCAGTCTATTAATCCCAGTGTGCCTCAAAAGCAGATTAGATGTTTCCGTGTTTGGGTATGGCATAGAATGGTAATCTCTTAAGCTTTTGTTGTAAGCCTTCAATAAGTCCTCAATTTCAATTAGAATCAAGTCCTGCAGCTCTTCATCTGTTACTTGTAAACCTGCATTGGAATTAAAAGGTTGTGATCAGCTGAAACTATGATAACACTATCAACTTACGTGCATGCCACTATTTCAGAAACAGCATGGATGTCTATTACTATATTGGATTTTTCATATACATCAAATTACTATTTATACATCAAATGTGTGTGTTGTTGTGTGGTTATAGCAATGATATATAACTGTTTGTTTGTTGATGTGATTTTCCAAATAGAATTTCTCGAAAAAAATTAATAGTCTTTGTTCTTTGAAACACATGTTAATTTATTTTAAAAGTTTTGTATTTTAGTATGTTGATGTCATGAATATGGTTGAACAACATTCTTAATAGTAATAAATTGTTATTAGGTATGAGGATTAGGTGTTGATTTATAATAAATATACTTGAATCATATGCTCATACAAATCAATTTGTTACAACATAAGGTTTTTGATGAAGATATCCTGCAAGTTATTTTGTATGTACATTTTTTGATTTGTTTTGGTTAGTTAGTCTTCCCATAGCTATTATACAATGGAGTAAATGCTGTAGTTTTTATAACATGATGTATTTCTTCAAGCTCCTATCTATCATGTGCTCTAGTGTATTTTTCTTGTAACTAATTCTCACTACTATTATTGTGCATGCTATTAGACTCTGTAAAATATCCAATTTTCAACACATGTTGACAGGTACATCTAATGGGATGGATTTGGGTAAAGCTAGAATATTGTATCCATAATAGGGACAATTGTGCAAGGCTTTTCATTGATACAACCACATCTGACCATTTCAGACTATATTTCATTAGAAGGATCATCCAAATTTCAGAACAAAGAATTTCAAAGGTAATACATCCTTTCATAACTATAACTACTAAACATTGTATTGTATTTTCATTCAAACCAACCAACATGGATTTATAGTCATTTAATTGCACAAAACAATTGCATATATATTGTGCATATAACTTGAACATAACTGGTCAATGAGACCTCAAAAGTCACTAATGTTAAAATGCTTAAAATTAAATTGTGTATAGATCTAATGTTTGGTTTTCTAAAGGAGTGAAAAAAATTCTTACATGTTTAGGATATTCAAAAAATGTAAGAATACTAACTCAACTATGTATAGGATATTCAAAAAATATAAGAATGCTAACTCAATTAAGTAAATCTCCGTTCTTGTATTGATTAAGACTAAGTAGTGCTTATGGTGTGAATGTTATAGTTATGATGGTGTGGTGAAGTTGTAGTTTCTAGAACACCGTGTTTCCTTTTAACAAATCATGGGAATTTAGATGTACTTGATTTATGCAAAAAGATTACCGGTCAAAGTCATGTTAGCAATTTAAGGTTATCTTGATTATCGAAAATTCTTCTTTGCCTGTGCACAATGTCATCGGACAACAACTTCTATGTATTTTCCCACACATGCTCAGGCCTTGCCATTGAATTAGATGATAGTAACGTCGCATACAGTTTTCTTAAGTATTCTCCTAATCTTCAATGGCTAGCTTCATTAATTGCTTCAATATATTCTTTGTCGTCATCCAATAGACCTTGTGCAAAACATACGTCTCTAAATGACGGATATACAACCGCATCAACTATTCTAATCTCTTCGTAGGACGTAGGTCCCCTAACAAATTTAAGTAGCAACCTCAAGTAACAGATTTCACCCGATCCTAGAGAAACGAAGAAAATTCTCCCAATGATGGAGTGTGACTTGCGTGGGAACTACTTCCGTGGTTGAGGCTTCCACACAAACTTGGTTGAAAACTCGACATATGTTAGGTTGCGCGCTTCTGGATATTTTTTATTTGCCTTAAATCATCCTATGAACATAGACTCTTTCACTGAAGCTTTTCTAGCAACATCATCTAGGGTTTCATGATCTTCAAAGACCACAGGTTTCTCATCAGGTAAATGAAAACCTAGCCTAACCACCAAAGGGTCTCTATAGTGGATGTTGTAGCCAAAAATCCTCCAAGCTGCCTCACATGGTGAGATGTACCTACAATCGTAGTACATGCTCACTTCATCGCATTCATCATCTTCTGCATCTCCTGTAGCACTCTTGTAAAATAAAGCTGTCACTCGATCATGTCCTTTGTTCACATATTTGAACAAATATTTTATAGATCTTGATTGGTTGCACCACTCAATGTTGATGTGTGCTCCATATCTTAATAACAACTCCCTATTATGTGGGATAACATATCGATTGTCAAGATCGACACCTAATTTATTGATTATTCTACCATCTTTCCTTCGTCTATAAATTGGATAGCCATCCTCATCAACAGTTGTACTTTCAACAAATTTCTTTGAAAAATAGCGTATGCATTTGCCGTTATTCATGCACGGTGAATCTTTTCGAACACTACCACATGGTCCATGCATCATGTGATTTCCAACAGCTTCATAGTACACTGGATCTTTTTCTTTGTTTGGTATTTCAGCACTGATAATTCGGTCTATGTCTTCGCCTGTTGGATATCTATCATCTCGGTGAAGGAATAACAAAAGTGGGCATGCGGCAATCCTTGTTTTTGAAATTCAATAGTATAAACCACTGTAAAAGTAAAAAAAATTACTATTAGTCTGACAATTTTTTTCGGGCTAAAATAAAACTGATTGGGTATATTTGAACACAATTAATAAAACTAATCAATTACCTGCGATGACACTTCCAAACATCTTGTTAGTTCTTATGTCTTTTATGAGTCGGTCCAACTTAACTTTGAAAGCTCTACAAACCATCTCTGGTTGGTCTTCTGCATTTAACTCTCTAGTCTTGAGAAAGTCATCTAGCTCTGGCCACTTAGGATTACATGTAAATGTTAGGAAGAGGTCTGGATACCCCCATAACTCTACATATTGTCATTGCATCCTGATAGTTTTGTATCATATACCTTGGACCTCCTATAAATGATGATGGTAAGATAATACACTTCCCACGTGATGATGGCGTTGTCTCTCCATTCAAAACTGCTTCTGTTATACCTTTGTGCATCTTGCACCAAAACTTGTCTTGTTTAAGGCGAATAAAGTTAAGTCTAGAAGACTCAATCATCGAGTAAGCATCGACCACAAATTGTTGGAATAATCTCCTTGAATAGAGTAATGGAGACCCATCTGCATATCTTTCTTGTATCCTATATGCAAAAAAATCTTTCATTGATACATCATGTCTTCCTTTGGCAGACTCACTGCAATTCTTGTTAAGGGGTATATCTACCTTGTATCCGTCTTCTCCATATGGGAACAATAGAGGATATTGCAAACCCAAATATGTTGGATTAAGTTGGTTTATACGTTGTAATCTACCACTCTGAGTCTCAACCACAATGTCTCTATCATTTTTATCTGGATCAAAATCCCCAACAATTAATGCAGCAACTTCATTTGCAGAGGGTAGATTGTGCCTTTTACCATCCTTACCTCTTTTGCACATTAATCTCAACTTCACTTTTGATCTAGGCTCAGCTGCTATGGATTTCCTAACCATTCAAAATACCTTAACCAAAACATTATGCTCATCTAGCATATTTTTCAATGCTCTAACAATATCCTCATGTATTATTCTCTTTTCTTCACAATTATTTTCTAAAATATTTTGTTAAAAGTATCATGCTAATTTACAAAAAAAAGGTTAATTTAATACTGTACCTTATGACAGACATACGATTTTGTATCTCATTATTAGTGTCAAAATATACAACTGTGCAAATTTCGCAATATTCCCCTCTGGTGGAATGAGACTGCCCATCAAAAGATAATTTTCTCCACATAATATAAAGGTTGGCGGCGCTCTTGTAGTTTTTATACTTTGATCAATTTTTGCACCAATTGATGTGAATTGAAACATACTATTGTAACTTCTAATATTCTCACAGAAGTGTTTGCTCTTCGTATCATTTCCGTATAACAAATCATACAACACATTAGGAGCATTTTGTAATGGTGGTATTTTCACTTGTCCTCCACGACAACAATTCGTGTATTTTGGATCATCAGTGTTGTAATGTTTCTAAGTTCTTTCATCATACCAGAATAAAGCATGATAGTATTCACATGCATATGATGCATCTCCTATGTGCCAATATTCTAAAAATCTTGTAATCATCATTGACAATTCCAGTTTATATCATTATATGTCTAGTATTATTAATAATGTTATCATCACCATACCTTCGTTATTTCCACTTTGTACTTTACTTGGTTGTTTCCTTCTCACTATGCCACTCGTAGGTGTGGCTGATTACGAAAAAATCTTCAGTGTATCGTCTTTAATCACATTCTATAATCTTATGCTAGAGATCAGAAAAGAAGTAATACAAAATTCTTCGTGCATCTTAAGATTCTTTATTCCTAAATAGGTGTATTTTACATTGAATAAAAAATTGTACCAGGTGTCATCCTACCATGAGCATGTGAGCTAACTTCTGTAATACCATCATTTGTTGTATTTGAGATTATGATTTTTGTCATAGTTAGTTGAGTCCCCTGGATATGTTCTCTGCCTGTATAATCCAAAAAATGTACAATAAATGCTATCTCTCTTCACATTAAGGACATAAAAACTGCGTTCCCAAAATATATATTCTTGGTTACAAATAAGTAAGAATTCTATGTTAACTTTTTGACCACAAATATATTCCATTCCTGAATATAAGGTCTTTTCTTTTTGTGAGTAGATTATACCTAATATTTTGAAACTTAATTTGGAAAAACTATTATAAATAATTCACTCCTTTTACCACTAAAAGTTATTTTGCTAATAATATGTGCAGCACTTAATGCAAAAAGAGTTAGATCTAGTGGAAACTATACCTGGCGACATTACAATAGTATTTAGACTTATTTCTTGTCGGTTGTCTTTTGAATGTTTGAATCGATGATGAGATTGTACTTTTATTGATGGTGTAACTTTGAGTGCTATCATTGTGCTTCTTTATCATCTGGTCTCCATTTGCATTGAAATTAATCATGTTGGTATGTTGTTCTTGTAGATCAGCAATACATTGCTCTGCATATTTGCAAAAAGTATTGGTAATCATGGCATAATTCAAAAGCCTTGTTGATCACTACTATTGAAGGTACCTTTGTTAAACGGTAATGCAGAACTAATGAAATCTTGTCTTGCTCCCATTCCTGACTTAAAACTTGTCGCTCTTCCATCAGCCTTCCTATTGTTAGTTAAAGGTGACAACCTGCTTGCTTGGTCATGTTTATCTACAAATGGCAACATCCTCTAGTTAGTTAATTTAGATTATGCTAAAAACTAAACATAATGTCTTTTCTTTTTCTGAGTCAATAATAGCTAAAGTTTTTAAACTTTACTTGGTAAAACTATTTACAATAACCTTATACATAGTTCGACAATGATAATCATGGGTGATAATAGCATGAGCAACAATTAAATATATAGAAATTAGTTCTACTGAAAACCATACCTGGTGATATTACAGTAGTAGTTATTCCTTGTAATGCTTGCCTTTTGAATTGCTGATTCGATGTCTGTGGTTTCAATGTGCACTTCCTTTTTCTTTTGTCATTCAGAATACTTTTTCTCTTGCATCTTGCATCTGCAGTGGATGATTGTTCCATATTCAGTGTGTCTGGTTGGCGGTTTCTTTATTGTAGTTTTCATGAACTTCTACATATCTAGGTTACCTTTTAGAATCTTTTGTGTCATATTTCTATATGCCTCATCTTTGTCATATTCCTTTTATGTTTTCTTTAATTGGGTAGACCTGGTAGCACATGACTACACTATCTAAATGGTGTTATTCCCTTACTTACATATAACACAAATTTTTTTTTGCCTTTAATAGTGTAATTAGTGATATCTAAAATATGTATCAGCGTCCCCCTTTTATCTTCTAAGTACAAAAATTAGCCACCCTTTTATTTTCTAACTACAAAAATTAGCCAACGATGAAGGCTCCAAAAAGTAATGGGTTAATGTAGACTTTGTGTATACTTGGTTGGAGAATCTTAGATATGTTATACTTCATAATATAATCAAATGTGTCCACTCATTTGGTTTGTTACAATCGTTGTCATTATATATATACACGTTTTTATTATTTCTTTTTGAAAATGTATTATCTTTGGATGCATGGTGTCTATCTTTGTGTCTCCCAAAATATATTAAGTTGTGCACCTTAAATTTTATTTAATTTTTCATAATTTATTTGTTTTTCACAATCAATTTATTTGAGTACACCTATAAGATGTATAAATTGTCACCGCATATACACTTAATACTTGATAACCATCCAATTAACTTAACTACTAATTATGAACATGCATAATGCATATATACTATGTGTTTTTAGTGAATGCTCGAGACTACTCAGACTTTGTGATTGTTTAGGACTTATTATTAGTTAATCCTACAGCTAATGTTTGAATATTTTATACACATGTGCATGATTTGGTTTAGTATACTACATTCGGTGTTAACTGTGTATTTGTTTAGTAAATAAAGATTAAAGCACATAACATTTACATTAATAAAAAATACATTGCATCATCTCATTTCATTCTGGATAAAAACAAAGATTTTTCACTCTAAACATGCTGTCAAAACACAGTAGCAAAAAACCCTAATTTCAAACTCCTTGAGATCGAAACCCTAAACACACAATAATAGAACATTAAAAACTGTTTGCAATCCTAAAACATACTCTAGACAAAATATACTGATATAATTCCTAAGTGACCAACCATAGATCACTGAAAATGATAGTTAGCTACACCTTCATAATGTTTAAAACTTAGACAATATAAAGCTCATCCGAGTGCAAAATGGAAGTTTCAACATAGACAATCTCTTGCCAAACACGATGCAGAATGTGTGCTCTTATAGCTGACTTCCATTTGATCTTAGATATAACAATCTTAGTTCTCTCCGCATCTCCCTCCAATCCGCTCCGGGACTCTAGTTTAGATACAATGTCCATTCCAACAAACATTGTTGGATTGTATGGAATCCCAAGACCAGAAAGTTTGATCATCTTCTCCCACTCTATCTTGCCCTGCCCATTGCTTTGAATTCTCCAAACGACAACAGTTCTTGTGTAACCCAGATTCTTGTAGGAAATGAAAGCAACACTGTCGTTAAAGTTTGTTAATGAGTAATAAGTGGACTTTGCACCATCCTGAACTTCCGCCTCGTAAGCCAACTACTGTCGCAGATCAAATGTTATGATTGACGTTGGATCTGTCAGGCTAAGTCCATCCCATCCAATCCAGTAAACGACACCATTATTCACAACAGACTTAGGATCTATCTTTTTCACGTTACTCTCAAAGCTACCTGAATCTTTCCAGTTAGCGTCCCATGAATTATATAGCGTCCATGACATACTCTTCCTTTGCAACTGCTTTTTGTTTATGTGCAATATACGATACTCCATGCTATCGTACGTGTAACCAAGAGCGTAGAGTGATATATCGTGGGCCCGATATTTCCTTGCCTCATCAAGAACGAACTTCATCCTTCAGGTGAGCGGATTCTATATTAGAAGACAGCAATTAAGTCCACCCTGAGAGAACCTCAAACAAATAACACTGTGATCTGACCTAACCAATGAGTAGAAGCCAAACTTATTAATGGCTACTGGTATGGAATGTTGGTGCTTTGCTCCAGATTCGACATGTGCCCTAACAAACCATTGAGAGTTTTGGTCGGAAGGTGGATATCCAATCCCAACGATCAGATCCCATTTTCTAGCCTTGTTCTCCTTCCAATTCTGCTTAATAAACATTGGGGTTGATAAGTGGAAGTTCTATGCCTTACTCAATGTCTTGCATTTACCAACAGTCTTTGGGTCAGCTTTAACAAAGATCTTCCATAGGAGATCATCCACAATGTGTGGTAACTCTACCCTTCTAGGCAATATATTACTCATCTTTGAAACTAAATGGAGAAGTGTTTGAGATATGGTGTTTGGTAAACAGTTGATGTGTTTGTCCATGCCTTTTTCCATTTTCTATCAACATGTATTTATAAAGCTAGCTATTTGTGCCTTTTTGCTAATGTAGACTCCAACTTCATTTTGTGTTTAGTTTCAATAGCAATATGGATATCTAAATGTCTTATTATCTCATGATCATTATTTTAGACTTAAATAATTTGTCCTTTTTGCTTTCACAAATGTGTACATATCTTTTAGTGTGTTACGGTATACATGTTTAGCTTATCGAGAAATTATGAAATATCTTTTTTAATTTTTTATTTTTTTTCAGGTGTAATTGTAATATATTTACTGAAAAACTTTCTAGTGGATTTGGCCAAGCACTGGCTTAGAAATGTTAAGCTCTTTTCAACGATAGTTGCCACCTGAGCGGTTCCTGATAGGCCATGAACATGATCCGGTAATTGAAGCTTATTTTTCCCATATTTTATTTTTATTCTTGTTATTTCCTCTCTTTTCTTAATATATTTAAAAAAATCATCTGACGTGTCTTTTTTTTTCCAGATCTACCTTTTACATAATATAAATAACCACCTCACACATATCTGCATTACCCTTCATTGCTATTCTCAATGAGGCTTAGATGATTTATTTATTCATGAAATACTATTTTCATTTGTGATATTTTTACATCATTATTCACTGACCTAACCTTCTTCATGATAGCATTTTCTGGGATTGGGACACCAACCCAAAAGTTTGAGATTTAACCACACAAAAATATCTTTAGTATGATAGTTGTTTCATCATATGTATATCTGCCTCATAGCTATCAAGATTGCTATTCTCAATGAGGATTATATTATTTATTTATTTTTTAAAAAAATATTTTCATTGCCATAAGTCACTTATATGTGGGCTTATTCACATGCTACTCCCAGACCTGTGCATAATGAAACACGCTAATTGCATTGTAAATTTCCTAATTTCTCATTGCAACTTAAAATGGCCATGTATTCTTTTTACCAATCTATATTTTATTTTTTAAAAAATTTTTGATTCATATCGTCTGATATATCTTGTTTTCTTTTCAGTTTTTTCTTTTGCATTATATTAGTAATCCTATTCTAAGCATCACACACAACTGTTGTACCCCATAATCCCATATATTTGTAACACATTGGAACTTACACATAAACTTTGACTTTTTTCATACACGGCTTTTTCCTTATTTATTATGAATAGACCTTTTTACCTAGTAGATTAATGTGTTATCCTTTGGATTTATTATTCCCTAAGTCAAGTTGTTTGACCATCCAGACAACATATCGTTTGTGTGAACAATACGAAATATCATTTCACTTACCATGTTAATGAAATTTATTTATTCAAGACAGTTGTATATTTCCAAGTTCTATAACATCCCATATTTAGTTAAATACATTTCTTGGCCTATTACTATATACATTAGCATTAGCATTTTGAATGCAATTTACCTGCTTTTAGTCTGTTTACATAATCGATGACTTTTGGGTTGATGAAATTTTTTGAAATATTGACCTAACCTTCTCCATAATCGCATTTTTTGGTGTTGGAACACCAACCAAAAAGTATCAGATTTAACCACACAAAAATATCTTTAGTATCATAGGCATTTCATCCTATGTATATCAATCTCATAGCTAGCAGCATTGCTATTCTCAATGAGGATTATCTTCTATATTCACTCTTTAAAAAAAATATCTTCATTGCTTTAAGTTACTTATATGTGAGCCTAAAAAATTGCTTCTCTCGGACCAATGTCATAGGCGTTTTATCGTATGTATCTCAACCTCATAGCTATCAAGATTACTATTCTGAATGAGGATTATCTTCTATATTCATTCTTTAAAAAGCTATTTTCATTGTCATAAGTTACTTATATGTGGGCTTAAAAACATGCTACTCCTGGACTTCTGCATAATGAAACACATTGACTGCATTGTAAACTTCCTAATTTTTCATTCCAAACTTCCTAATTTCTCATTGCAACTTGATATGTCCATATATTATTTTCACAAAAATATATTAATATCATTCGACTATGCATTTGTCAATATTTAGAAAAAGCAAAAAAAGACTTTCATGCATCCGGTAGTTTACCACATACCATTCATGGATACTGGTCATTCAAACCAATTTTGACTACACATATATTGTAGCTTTGACCTTGCAATGTACTGCTTTATCATAGACGTGCTTGAATATTAATAATCTCACTATTTATTCATGATATTATGAGTCTTTATTTTGGTCCTAATAAAATCTATTTTCCAAATACTTCTTTCTTGAATTTGATTTTTTCTTCATTTTTAACGTAATGATTCGTAAATTTTTCTTCAAGATTTTTTGGGATATCATCCATATAGATCTGTCATACCTAGTAAACATAATTATACTAACATCTGTGCATCTAAGAAGAAGACCCTACTTCTATCAAGATTTTGTATAACTTTTTTTTCTTCACATTTTCTTTTAACGCTAAAAAAACTAAGTCATATTTTGTCTTACTATTATTACAATTGGTCTTATCAATATCTTTGATTTATTAAACTTCAACTAGAAGCTTTACCATGAAATTTTTCTACTTATTGATGTCCACCTAATTGTAAATACCTCTCTCATACAATCTGATATAGTAAAATTATTTACTTACAAATTGTAAACAAAAATATAGATGTGATATTTTTATTCAATTGTATTCTCTTTTTTTAATATACTAAAATAATCCGACTCTCGTTTTCTTTTCATATCTAACTTTTAAATAATATAAGTAACCCTATTCTAAACCTCCCACGGATCTGCATTATCCCTCATTACTATTCTCAATTAAGCTTATATTATTTATTTATTCATGAAATACTATTTTTCATTGAGTGATACATTTACATCATAATTTACTCTCTCTTTTTAAAAAACTTGAAAATAATATGGTCTGATATATTTTGTTTTTCTTTTCAGCTTTTTCTTTTGCATTATATTAGTAACCCTATTTTAAACATCACATAGAATTGTCTTACTCCTTATATTTGTGACACATTGGGACTTATAAATAAACTTTGACCTTTTTCATACATGGTTCTTTCATCGTTCATTATGATTTTATGAATAGACCTTTTTACCTAGTAGATCAATAGTGTTATCATTTGGATTTATTCCTCTCTAAGTCAAAATGTTTGACCATCCAAACAAATTATGTGTGCGTGAACAACACGGAATATCATCTCACTTACCATGTTAATAAAATTCATTGATTTAAGACAGTTGTGTATTTCGAAGTTCTATAACATCCTATATTTAGTTAAATACATTTTCTAGCCTATTACTACATACCTTAGCATTAACAGTCTGAATGTAATTTACCTACATTTAGTTTGTTTTCATGATCGATGGCTTTTGAGTTGATGAAAGTTTTTGAAATACTCACCTAACCTTCTCCATGATAGCATTTTTCGACATTGGGACACCAACCCAAAAGCTTGAGATTTAACCACACAAAAATATCTTTAGTATGATTGTTGTTTCATCATATGTGCCTCATAGTTATCAAGATTGTTATTCTCAATGAGGATTATATTCTTTATTTGTTCTTTTAAAAAATATTTTTATTGCCATAAGTCACTTATATGTGGGCTTATTCACATACTACTTGTAGACCTCTGCATAATGAAACACGCTGGCTGAAAAGTACAAAACTTCCTAATTTCTCATTGTAATTTAATATGTTCATGTATTCTTTTCACCAATCTATATTAATGAATACTATTTCAAGACCATGCATTTTTCAATATTTAGAAAAGCAAAAAAGACATTCATGCATTCTGTAATTCAATACACACTATTCACGAATACTGGTCATGTGTACTAATTTTGACTATACTTATATTATAGCCTTGACATTGTAATGTACTACTTTATCATAGACGGATTTAAATATTAATAATGTCACTATTTATTTATGATATTATTAGTATTTCTTTTTGTCCTAATAAAATATCTTTTTCAAAATAGTTTTTTCTTTAATTTGATTTTTTCTTCATCTTTTATGCAATGATTCGTGATTTTTTCTTTAAGATTTTTTGGGATATCATCCATATAGATTTGTCACTTCTAGTAAAACTAATTATACTGACATCTGTCCATTTAAAATAAAGACCCTAGTTTTATCAAGATTTTGTATAACTTTCTTTTCTTCACATTTGCTTTTGACATTCAAAAACCTAAGCTATGTTTTGTGTTACTATTACTGCAGTTGATGTTGTCAATCCTTTTTATTTATTTAACTTTGAATTAGTCATATACAGGTTTACCATGGAGTTTTCCTAGTTTGATGCCCACGGAATTGTAAATACCTATCTTTTACTATCTGGTGTAGTAGAATTCTTTATCACTGCATATTAACTTAGAAAGTTAAATAAGTCTTTCAATTATAGATAGAGAGACAACGTAATGTTGATAAATTCAAATTAGAACATGGCTAGCATATGCATAGAAAATGTAATAAGTCTTTCAATTATAGATAGAGAGATAACGTAATGTTGATAAATTCAAATTAGAACATGGCTAGCATATGCCACATAGTACTACGATATAGTTCAAGGAAATTTTCACAAAATAACCCACATACTACTACTACATAGTTCAAGTAATTATCATCAAAGAAGTTAACAACATAGTCTTGGATAAATCTTGCACATCATTATACTCACTAGTTAACTTTCCTTGTCAATTAACTGAATCTTCTGTTTTTTCCCAACTCTCTTACTGAAACGATTAGTGGAAAATTGACCTTCTTCTTTATGTTGGAGCAAGTTTTTCGCAGCATCGTTTATCTCACTGGAAGCACTTTTAGCTGGAGTCTTACACTTGCCACTTGACACGCTATCTTCAAGGCCATCCTATACATAATTGACCCTCATTAGTCAATTATTCACAATACAAAAGTGATTTATGGATGACCAATAAAATGAAAAAGTTTAACATATATTTTTACCATGCTAAAATGAGGATCAGTATCAATTTTAAGGTTGACAATATTGCCTGACATATCCACTGAGTTGCTGTAGCCACTTTCCTGCCCGAGTAACATACACATATCTGTTTACATACTATGCTTACCAATTCATAATGTAAATGTCAAATTCTAATACAATATTTAATGTGTACAAAGAGACCATACTGTGATGTTTGTGGATAGATTGGTCTGCATTTTCTTGGGCATGTTCTTTTCCACAAGCTCCTCATCATCGCATACCTTGCTAACCATGTAAATTTGATCGTATTGCTTGATGTTTGCCATTTTAACATTTATCTTGAATAGTGCCTTCTTATCCATGATATTATCGAGGGTGGGGGGTATTCTTCATCACCAACCTTTACGTAAAGGATAATTTATGATGAGTTTAGCCTTACATACATAAAAAATTAAAGGTGATTATACATAATTTAATAATTTGAAAAGTTACCTCCTCATCCATAACTTTTTCAGCATTTTTCCAACTAATTGTGTTGTTTCATTGTCCCACAATAACAAAGTCATGCTCCCTATTCCATCACATACTTTCACCTCAAGTTTGTACCTATTATTACGTGAAAAATAAATTGGTTTTATTAGTGATAATAGGAAGCATTGAAAAATTTGTCGACAGTTATCAAACTCCATAGTTTATTATTTCACATACCTAATGGCGGCACATCCATGTGTGTGTCCACACTTAGTGCATTCATATCTTTCTCCAATAGGAGTGTCAATTTTTTTTGGGCACCTCTTACATGACTTGTAGTACCAATCGCTCTTGCTTGCATTTATAGAGACTACAGTTGCAGCAATCTAGACAGGAGCTTCCTGACAATTGGCATCCATTTGAAAAATGAACTTAGATACAATCCATTCACATAACCGTAATATTTACTAATAAAACTATACCTGATAATATTGCAGCAATATTTGAACTTAGTCATAGTTAATAATAGCATGAGCAACACTTACGTAAAGTAGAAATTAGTTCTACTAAAAATATTACAGTAGTATTTGAACTTATCCCTTGTAATGGTTTTCTTCCGAGTGGTTACCTTTATAGTTTCTTACTATTTAATTAAAACAACAATTGACTACCTGTGTATTTTTTTATCAACACAATTTGTCTATGAGCTTTAAAAGTCATAGTACACTGTATATATCTTGTTTTCTTAATTAACACATCTTATCATATCATGGGCAATTTATTAACATCAGTATTTATCTATATCAATAGATAATGCACCGTGTTAATGAATAGCTAGATTTAACGAGACATGGAGAGGGTCACCTCAGAAGAGTTCAAAACTTCTTCGATGGTCTTTGCAACTACATATCCCTGGTTCAGATCCTCAACACCTGACCACCGGCCTTGCGAAGATACTTGACTGATCCTGGGAGAACTAGATGGTGCACCACATAACATCCTACAAAAATCCACGATATCAATTTAGGCAAAATTATTAAACCATGTCGTGTTACTTTAACATGCATGACTACAAATAATAAAAAACACATGTTATGTATAAGGGTACCTGCTTCTAAACACAACAACTTCTTTAATTTCAGGGTCAAAATGCAGCTTTGATAAATAAAAATGGCTCTGCATCGACGTGGTACCTATTTCACAACATCGAGATTAGTTATAATTTGTATATTATAACTTGTAAAGTACATCTTGTGTTAGGATAAGTTGTCAGCTTCTCAAATTTATTAACTCTTACCATTCCACCTATGTGCTTTAAAGTATTGAAACACCACAATGGCTCTACTCTCCCATCTTCAATATGAGGGAGAATGTGGTCCACCAGGTCACAAAACAAAATACAGTTAATACGGTTGTTCCTGACATTTTGATGAACACCAACACATGGTATATTACTCTCCATAAAATCTAAATAGTTAAAATGTAAAAATATATTAAATTTTTTTCACAACATACTCTAAGTCTTAAAGGATTACCACCAAACGCTTGGTCTCCATCCCTTTGCTAGTAATCAAATTCCTTGGGTCTTCCTTTCCAACAACTTCAGCTACTAAATCTGTGTTTCATTTTAACATGGACATACTACATGTTAGTTCTTTTACAATGAATGAGCAAGTATGAATTTGATTTAAGAGAAAAGAAACTTCTCACCGAATAGTTCAGAGTCGTCGACCTTCTCAGCTATCAAGAGCTCTGCAATGGACTTAAGGTGCCATACGACCAAAGGAAAACTTGGGTTTTGGACATGATTCACAATTGTCCTATGGGTAAAAACCAAGATCCACTTAAAGTGGCTCGTCTTCTTATTTTTGCCGTGCAGAACAACAAAGTTGCTCATGGTGTACATTTGAAACTCAGTTATGACATGATTCCATTTCTTAACAATAGCCGTAGGAACTGAGGCATGCATCCTTGACCCCTGCAATTTTCCCAAATAACATGTTAGAGATTTGCTTTTTGTCTGATCTTGAAAAAGGTTGCATCTTTAATGGTCTCTACTTGGCGTGTTTGGTAGAATGTAACGATTTTTTGTATTTCTCTTTGAAGAAAGGTGTTTGCTATTTTTTGAATTTCTTTTTGAGACATGCTGGGACGTAAGCGTGTAGATTGATTTCTGGAAACCTTGCTTTGTTACTGCCCCCAAAAGATGCCCCAAGACTTTGGTTTGAGTCTTGGGGTTTTCCTTTTTTTTTGTTCCATCGCCTGAGAAGTATTGACCGAGTTGTTTTTCTCCCTTTGTCCGAGATGTTTGCGGTAACCCCATCTTCTTTTCTTACATGTAGGGTTAGTTGGCCTCATGTCTTCTCGCAATAACATTGTAGAGATGTCTTCCAGAGTTCCCGAAGGGATGTCCGATTGGCTGGACTCCCTTGTTTTGTGTGTGTTTCTGTCGTGGATGCTGAGTTTTGCACAGAGCTGAGGAAGCGCTATAGGATTTGTGGTAACAATGCCCGTGAGGAGGATTACGAGCTTGTTGCTCCTGATTCTGATGAGAGAGTTTGTTTTCTGACTTTCATTGAGAGGGAGTGTCCATTCTTCTATGCCTATGAATACTTCTTCAGTCAGTTGAACGTTACTTTTCCTTTTACTGCTTTCGATACCGACCTGTTGTGGTCGTGTAATATTGCCCATCCCAGCTTCACCCCAATTCCTGGGGTTTTATCAAAATTTTTCAACTTCTCTGGCGTGAATTAAATGTAACACCTTCCCAGACTCTTTTCCTTTATTTGTTTATTTCTGTCAAGCCTGGCGGTTCTTCAAAAAGAAAGCTTCCTAGGTTTCATTCAGGTCCGCCCAGGGCCACAAAGTTTTTGCTATGTATGATGAGTCCTTTAAGGACTTCAAGAATTACTTCTTTAAGGTTCGTACTGTCGAGGGGGCCCGCCCCTTTTTTCTTGATGAAAATGATGAACCTTCTTTCCCTCTAGAGTGGTAAAGGGATGTGAGAGTGTCTCGCTATACCTGGGAGATGCTTGATGATGTTGAGCGTGCCTTTGTTGTTGTTCTTGAGGATCTATGGGGGAAACCACCCCATCTTGATACAAAAAGGTTTTTGAACGACCCGTCTTTGGTTCAGACTGTTTTGGGTACTTGTCTGACTTGTCTCTTATACTTGTTTCTTAATTTTTTCTTCCTCTTGTTGTGACTATAACTCTTTGCTGTGATTAATTCTGTATTTGCAGAGATGTCAAAGAACAACGATTCCATGAAGGCCTTTAAAAAGGCAAAGAAGGCAACTGCTGCTCTGAACATCTCGGCAAAAGTGGTCGGCGAGGGATCTTCTCAGGTCCCAGTGAAGCTTCCTGTGCCGAGTTCTCCCGGGCCGAGGAAAGCAATTCCTACTCCTCGGTTTCGTCAGGTCGATCCTCCACAGACTTCTGCCGTTGCTTCTGGTGTTCCTCCCTTAAAAAAGCAAAAAATATCCGAGCCCTTTAACCTGGATACCCCGGATTTCGATGCTATTGAGTTTGTTGACCAGCAAATTGCCCCCTATGGTGGGCTCTCCATGGACGACGTGTCTCTTCTTCAGCATCTGGATTTTATCACCAAAAACAGTGTGAAAATGGCACATATGGATGCGGCTATTTTCCGAACAGTTCAGGGGATCTCGATTCATGCCACAAAATCCTTCATGGAGGAGGCCAAATCAGAATTTGATCGGATCAAGGGTCTGAAGGATGAGTTGGAGGTGAAATTGGCGAAGGTAGAGAAGGAGCTGGAGGGTGAGAAGGCCAGCTCTATTGCTCTGGCTGCTTCTTTGAAGTTGGATGAGGACATGGCGTTGAAGCATAAGGATAGCTATGTCTCAGCTTATAGGGAATTAATGCATCTCCGGGATGATTTGGAAACTGCTCAAGTTAACTATGCCGAGCTTCAGGGTCACCTTGTGGGCAGCGTAACTGCCGCCTCCGAGAACTTGATGGAGCAGTTCTGGATTGTTGCTCCTGATGCCGACTTGACTCTCGTCAGCCTGGACAATGTTGTGAGGGATGGTAAAATAGTCCCTGATGACCAGGATGATGATGATGCTGACCCTCCTCCAGTGCCTTCTCTTAAAGTGTCGGCCTCCTCGGTTCCTCCCGTTACGTCTGATCCGGATTGCCAGATTCTGAACCGGGATGATGGGACTGTAGATGCTGTGCCCCTTCAGACTCATCCTCCTTCTCCCCGTACTGATGCTGCCGGGAAGGCTCCCGATCTTAGCTGATCTTCTTTCTGAGTATTTGTGTAAATAGCCTGATTTGTGGGCTTTTGAACTTGTTTATTATTTTGTTTAACTGCTGACGCTTTTTAGTTGTCTGCCTGGCAACTTTTATTTTGAAAAACAAAAGTAGCTTTCTGAGGTTGATTTTGGTGGCCTCTTGAGGTTTTATCATACTATGCTTTTATTGTGCTTTAACATGGTATCTGTTGAAATCTTGCTGCTTGGCCTCTTCAGATTGCTTTCGTACTTATTGTTTGTAGCTTGGATCCTTTTGAGGCCGTGACTGTGGGGGGCCCGACTTGTTTCTCGGTTTCCTCACTTTTGTTCGTATTTTTAGCGCCTCAAAACCGATTTCTTTATGTTGGTCCCCTTCTAAGTTATTTTTGTAATCCTCTTTTTTTGGACCATTGTTAGGCCTCTTTCAGGGATTACTTTTATAACTTATCTTCGTATGAGACCGACTTCGTTAGGTCGATCTATTCTAAGTTGTTTTTGTAATCCTCTTTTTTGGACCATTGTTAGGTCTCTTTCAGGGATTACTTCTACAACTTGTCTTTGTAGGAGACCGACTTCATTAGGTCGATCTCTTCTAAGTTGTTTTTCTAATCCTCTTTTTTGGACCATTGTTAGGTCTCTTTCAGGGATTACTTCTACAACTTGTCTTTGTAGGAGACTGACTTCATTAGGTCGATCTCTTCTAAGTTGTTTTTGTAATCCTCTTTCTTGGAACTTTGTTAGGTCTCTTTCAGGGATTACTTCTACAACTTGTCTTTGTAAGAGACCGACTTCCTTAGGTCGATCTCTTCTAAGTTGTTTTTGTAATCCTCTTTTTTGGACCTTTGTTAGGTCTCTTTCAGGGATTACTTTTACAACTTGTCTTTGTAGGAGAACTTCATTAGGTCGATCTCTTCTAAGTTGTTTTTGTAATCCTCTTTCTTGGACCTTTGTTAGGTCTCTTTCAGGGATTACTTCTACAACTTGTCTTTGTAGGAGACCGACTTCCTTAGGTCGATCTCTTCTAAGTTGTTTTTGTAATCCTCTTTTTTGGACCTTTGTTAGGTCTCTTTCAGGGATTACTTTTACAACTTGTCTTTGTAGGAGACCGACTTCGTTAGGTCGATCTCTTCTAAGTTGTTTTTGTAATCCTCTTTTTTGGACCATTGTTAGGTCTCTTTCAGGGATTACTTCTACAACTTGTCTTTATAGGAGACCGACTTCCTTAGGTCGATCTCTTCTAAGTTGTTTTTGTAATCCTCTTTTTTGGACCTTTGTTAGGTCTCTTTCAGGGATTACTTTTACAACTTGTCTTTGTAGGAGACCGACTTCGTTAGGTCGATCTCTTCTAAGTTGTTTTTGTAATCCTCTTTCTTAGACCTTTGTTAGGTCTCTTTCAGGGATTACTTCTATAACTTGTCTTTGTAGGAGACCGACTTCCTTAGGTCGATCTCTTCTAAGTTATTTTTGTAATCCTCTTTTTTGGACCTTTTTTAGGTCTCTTTCAGGGATTACTTTTACAACTTGTCTTTGTAGGAGACCGACTTCGTTAGGTCGATCTCTTCTAAGTTGTTTTTGTAATCCTCTTTTTTGGACCATTGTTAGGTCTCTTTCAGGGATTACTTCTATAACTTGTCTTTGTAGGAGACCGACTTCATTAGGTCGATCTCTTCTAAGTTATAGCAATTCCTCTTTAATAGGGTTGGCCAAACCTCTTTCCAGGGATTTGCTGATAACTTGGGTTGACTTGGTCCAATTTTTTTTATCGGCCAGTCTTTTTAAGTTATTATATAGCAATCCATAAGACCTCGTCAGGTTCTTTTTTGGGATCACTTTCGATAACTTCTTGTATTATTCTGTGTTCATCTTTGTCGATTTGTAGATGGTGGTTTCTGTCCCGGTTTGATCGATCTTTAGGTGAATCGCGTTTTCACCTTTGTCGGTCGATCATTCCTATCGAGATCATACAGTGAATCTGTTCTTCACTTTCTGTCGATCTGTTGCTTTATAATTGGACGATGAAGGCTTCAGATTAATGCGTCTTGGGAATTTGTAGAATATCTGAAATGTATTTTATTTAAAGGAAGTGCAAATATATATATATATATAGGCGGGGGTTTTTCGTACCCTTAAGTCTCAATCTTGACGCCTCATTAAAAAACCTTTTCAGGAAAAAGAGTGAATCTTGAGATCTTTTACCTTTCCTAGCTATAATACCTTCTTAGGTTACAGGCGTGCCATGATCTGGGGAGTTCTCGTCCCTCGAGTTTGGACATTCTGTAGTAGCCCTTCCCAAGTACTTCTGTGACTCGGTAGGGTCCTTTCCAGTTAGCTGCCAACTTTCCTTCTCCGGGTCGAGTTGTTCCAATATCATTTCGGATTAAGATGAGATCATTCTCCGTGAAATTTCTTGGCACTACCTTTTGATTATACCTGGAAGCCATTCGCCGCTTTAGTGCTTCTTCTCTGATCCGAGCTCTTTCTTGGATTTCTAGAAGTAGGTCGAGCTCTTATCTTTGGAGTTGAGAATTGGTTTGTTCATTGTAGTGGACTACTCGGGGAGATCCTTCCTCGACCTCTATTGGAATCATTGCCTCCACTCCATATGCTAGTCGGAATGGTGATTCATTCGTAGTGGAATGGGGGGGTTGTCCGATACGCCCATAGGACTTGTGGAAGTTCCTCGGCCCAAGCCCCCTTTGCTTCTTGCAGCCTCCGCTTCAACCCGGCCAATATGACTTTGTTGGCCGCTTCGGCTTGTCCATTGGCTTGGGGATGTTCGACGGAGGTAAACTGGTGTTTTATATTTAAGTCGGCCACTAATTTTCTGAAGCCTGTATCTGTGAATTGGGTGCCATTGTCTGTGGTGATAGAGTATGGGACCCCGAATCTTGTAACAATGTTCCTATATAGGAATTTCTGGCTTCTTTGAGTAGTGGCATTGGCTAGGGGTTTTGCCTCGATCCATTTCGTGAAATAGTCTACCCCTACTATGAGGAATTTTACTTGTCCCGATCCCTGTGGGAAGGGTCCGAAAAGATCGAGTCCCCATTTTGCAAATGGCCAGGGTGAGGTCACGCTAATGAGTTTTTCCGGCGGGACGATGTGAAATTTGGCATGCTTCTGACATGGTGGACATGTCTTTACAAATTCTGTAGCTTCCTTTTGTAGAGTTGGCCAATAGAATCCCGCCCGGAGTACCTTTTTGGTAAGAGCTTGCGCTCCGAGATGATTACCACAAATGCCGCTGTGCACTTCCTCCAAGACTTCCTTTGTGTTGGTAGTCGGTACGTATTTTAACAAAGGTGTTGAGATCCCTCTTTTGTATAGTGTGTTGTTTATGATAGTGTAGTACTGTACCTCCCTTTTTAACCTCTTTGCCTCCTTTTCATCTATAGGGAGAGCTTTCTATTTTGAGGTAGTTAATTATGGGGGTCATCCATCCTTGATCCCGACCTGTTATGGTTAGGATTTTTTCTTCTTTCGATATTGATGGGTTCTGCAGTATTTCCTGGATGGGGCTTCTATTGTTGCCCCCTGGTTTGGTGCTGGCTAGCTTTGAGAGTGCGTCAGCTCGGGCATTTTGCTCGCGGGGTATGTGGCAGATCCTATATTCCTCGAGTTGTCCGAGCTGTTCTTTGGTTTTATCCAAATATTTTTTCATGGTAGGATCTTTGGCTTGGTAGCTTCCTGTTATTTGTGAGATAATGACTTGTGAGTCACTGTAGATGTTGAGTTTCTGAGCTCCAACTTTCCTAGCCAGCTTCAAACTAGCTAATAATGCTTCGTATTCAGCCTAGTTGTTTGAGGCTGGGAATCCAAATTTGAGGGAAAGCTCAAGTTGGGTTCCTTGGTTGCTTTCGATTATCACTCCTGCACCGCTTCCGGCTTTATTTGAGGAACCGTCCACGTATAGACTCCATTCTATGGGGATCTCCGGGGTGTCTGTGAATTCTGCGATGAAGTCGGCTAGGTATTGTGATTTGATGGCTGTCTGCGCCTCGTACTAGAGGTCAAACTCGGACAACTCGATTGCCCACTGTAGGATTCTTCCTGCTAGATCTATTTTCTGCAATATCCCTTTTATGGGTTGGTTGGTCCAAACTTTAATGGTATGCACTTGGAAGTATGGGCGAAGTCGTCGGGATGTGAATATCAGAGCGTAGGCAAACTTCTCTATTTTCTGGTAGTTCAGCTCTGACCCCTGTAGTGCTTTACTAATAAAGTAGACGGGTTGTTGTCCCCCTTGGTCTTCTCTAATTAGTGTTGAGGCTATTGCCCGACTTCCTACTGCGAGGTACAATATGAGTGGTTCTCCCTCTTGTGGGCGAGATAGGATAGGTGGCTGTCCCAAGAATTCTTTGAAGTCTCAGAAGGCTTGTTCACATTCCGTTGTCCACTCGAAGTTCTTTCCCCTCCTTAAGGTAGCGTGGAAGGGGAGGGATCTTATTGCTGACCCTGCTAGGAATCTGGACAAGGCCGCCAATCTTCCATTGAGTTGTTGTACCTCTTTGACGCAGGTTGGACTCTTCATGTTGAGTATGGCCTGGCATTTATCTGGATTTGCCTCGATTCCTCTTTGTGTGAGCATGAAGCCCAAGAATTTACCTGCTTCCACTGCGAAGGTGCATTTAGCCGGGTTGAGTCGCATGCCATGCTTCCGTATGGTGTCGAACACTTGAACCAAGTCGGTCAGTAATGTTTCTTCGCTTTGTGTCTTTATCAACATGTCATCCACATAGACCTCCATGATTTTTTTGATGTGGTCTGAGAAGACTTTATTCATTAGCCTTTGATAAGTGGCTCCCGCGTTCTTAAGGCCGAAAGGCATTATGATGTAGCAATAATTTGCTTTTGGTGAGAGAAACCAGGTTTTTTCTTGATCCGGTGGATACATTGGGATCTGATTGTACCCTGAGTATGTGTCCACGAATGAGAGATACTTATATCTCGATGAGGCATCTACTAGAGCGTCGATGCTTGGGAGTGGATAAGGGTCTTTTGGGCAGGCTTTGTTGAGGTCGGTGTAGTCGGTGCACATTCGCCACTTCCCATTTGACTTTCTCACCAAGACGACATTTGCTAGCCATAGTGGGTATTTAACTTCTCTTATGAACCCTGCCTCTAGTAGTGCTTGTACTTGTTCTTCTACAGCCTGAGACCGTTCTGGCCCGAGTTTTCTTCGTCTTTGTTGTACCGGCCGGGATCCCGGAAGATTGCCAATTTGTGGCTCATTAGTTCGGGATCTATGCCTGGCATGTCGGCAGCTTTCCATGCGAAGAGATCAACATTATCTCGTAGGAACCGTATTAGTGATTCCTTTGCATTTCCTTTCAGAATCGTGCCAATATTAGTTGTTTTATTCGAGGTATCTCCGATCTGGACTCTTTCTATTTCTCCTTCGGGTCGTGGGCAGAGTTCTTCTCGTCTCTGAACTCCGCCGAGTTTGATTATGTGGAACTCTCCTCCTTCGCCTCAGAGGTTTAGACTTTCGTTATAACAGCGACGCACCATCTTTTGATCTGCTTTTATTGTAGATATCCCTTCTGCAGTTGGGAATTTCATACATAGATGTGGAGTTGAAACTATTGCGCCGAGTTGATTTAACGTTGTCCGACCTATTATGGCATTGTAGGCTGAGCTTACGTCGACCACGATATAGTCTATCTTGATTGTTCTGGATTGGTTCCCCTTTCCGAAGGTTGTATGTAACGATACTTATCCCAGTGGCTGTACTGGGGTATCCCCAAGTCCGAACAGGCTGTTCGGGTATGCTTTTAGCTCTTTTTCTTCTAAGCCGAGCTTGTTGAAGGCAGTTTTGAATAAGATGTTGGCAGAGCTTCCTTGGTCAATTAATGTACGGTGGAGGTTAGCGTTTGCCAATATGATTGTGATGACCATGGGGTCGTCGTGTCCTGGGATGATTCCGGATGCATCTTCTTTGGTAAACGTGATTGCTGGGATGTCTGGTGCCTCATTCTTTCCTTCGACATGGTATACTTCTTTGAGGTGTCACTTGCGAGATGATTTGGAGATTTCTCCTCCAGCAAATCCGTCGTGTATCACGTGGACGTGTCTCTCCGGCGTGCGGGGTGATCGTTCAGACCGTCCGACATCTTCATCCCTTCTTCTTTTTCTTGGTTCTTCGTCCCGATTGGCCAAGAACCGATCTAGTTTTCCTTCCCTTACTAATTTCTCTATGATGTTTTTCAAGTCAAAGAATTCATTGGTGGAATGTCCTCGGATTCGATGATACTCATAGTATTCGTTTCGATTTCCCCTCCCCTTTTGCCTTTGAGTGGCCGGGCTAGGGGTATTTTTTCCGTATGGCAGACTTCTTTGTAAACATCTACCAAGGATACTCTAAGAGGGGTGTAGTTATGATATTTTTTTATTTTCTCCCCGGAGCGATCTTCCTTTTTCTTGGATTCTTTATCTTTGTCTCGGTAGGCAAAACTGAACCTCGAGGCTTCCCCGAGTCGAGAATTCTCCTCCATGTTGATGTACTTCTGCGCCCATTCTTGTACTTCGTCTAGGGATGCTGGGTATTTCTTTGATATAGATTGGCTAAATGGTCCTTCTCGTAGGCCATTTATGAGGCCCATGATGGCAGCTTCTGTTGGTAGACTTTGTATGTCCATGCATGTTTTGTTGAATCTTTCCATATAATTACGAAGACTCTCTCGATCTCCTTGCTTGATTCCTAGTAGGCTAGGTGCGTGTTTGGCTTTGTCCTTTTGTATGGAAAATCTGGCCAGGAACTTTTTGGCCAGGTCGTCAAAACTTGATATGGATTTTGGAGGTAGGTTGTCGAACCATCTAATGGCTGTTTTGGTAAGGGTTGTTGGAAAGGCTTTGCAGCGAACCGCGTCCGAGGCATCAGTGAGGTACATTCTACTTCTGAAATTGCTAAGATGATGGTTGGGGTCCGAGGTGCCGTCGTATAGGGTCAAATCCAGAAGTTTGAAGTCCTTTGGGATTTTGGTCTTCATAATTTCCCTGGTGAATGGATCTTGCTCCTTGTGAGAGCTGTCCTCTGGAGTGGATCGAGTAGCTTTGGTTTTGAGATCGGCTTCGAGTTTTAGGAGCTTATCTTCTAACTCTCGGCGTCGCCTGATCTCTCAGTGTAGATATTCTTCTTTTTCGCGTTAATGTTGAGCCTCTTTCTCAAGTTGCTTTAATCGATCCTGAAGCGCCTCTATTACTCCTGGGTTTGATGAATTTTTGTCTCCGTTAGGCTCCGGAGTATCTTTGAGTATAGCATCCATGTTCTTGTGCGGTGTTCTATCTTCCAAACCTAAGTCGTGGTCGTTGTCATGGTCGTCCTCCATGGTGTTGGGATGACTTCCAGGTTCCCCGACAATGGTGCCAATGTTCCGAGGGTTACCTGAAACTGTAGGTCGATCTCGTCCGAGATCTTCTGTGCGGATCGGAGCTGTTGTGTCCGACTTGTTGGACTGGGTGATGGTGCTGATCCTTCGTCCCCGGAGGGTGGGGGGTACCTGCAAGGGACTCCAATGCTTAAGTTAGTAAGGGTATTAAGCATGTAGTGAGTAGAATCAGAGTATGAGTTATACCTGGGTGCTCCAGTGTATTTATAATGGTGAGAGGTGACCTTCTTTGGATAAGATAAGTTAGTTATCTTATCTTATCTTATCTTTTGTCGAGGTCAGCTTATCTTCCATGGAACCGCCCTTATCTCTATAGGCTTGGGCTGCCTTTGGATCGGGGTCGTATTCCTTGAGTTGGGCCCTTCTTTGGGCTTTCTTGTCGATTTGGCCGAGTTCTTTACGAAGAAGTCGGTCCACTTGACCGAAAGAGGTCGGTCGCTTTGCTACTGATCATCCCGGCTCGGACAGCTCGACCCAGGGTATGAACAATGTTAAATACAGTATTTGTTAACAATGTTCCAGATGTAGCGTTAAAGAATAACTAATAATAGAAAACCCATTTTAGTTAGTTAGCATACCTTGCTATCTTGAAGTACCATTTCAATGGAGAAAATCTCCTTCTGGTTAAACTTGCTAGGAACTTCCTATTTTCTAACGATATATGCCTTAAAGTTCCATGCTTGCTTTTTCGCATTCACATCAGCAAAGAAATCATATATTTCTCCCATTGGGTCTAAGATTTTGCTGGAGAAACTTTGAAAGGGAAGCACACTAACTTTTAGTGAGGAAATATGACCGGATGTGAAGTATTTTATATAGAGATTTATATATAAAGAGACAGCAATAAGGATACGTGTTGATTGGAGAAAAACAAAAAATAGTAGAAAAGAGGACAGGTAAGATATCTGGATGGGGTTATTGTTTGGCTACTTATCTTTAAATATTATAAAAATAGATAGATTGATCTTGTTTTGAGACTGATTTTAGTGGACAGGTATCGAGTAAATAGCTGTTCCACTTGTCGAGAGCTTAGACATCCACTAGTTACGTATTATATATAAGAAGATTAAGATGGTACAAGTTTTTCAATTCCAACTCAAAATTTCTTGAATCTTTTTCACTAGGTTTCTTTTCAGAATAATATCGTCAAACTTCTTTCAATGCGCCATAAGAAAAGTCTTCAAACAATCTGTTTCACAAAGAACATCGCAAAAATCATATTTCCATGCAAAGATTAAACTCGTCCAAATAACATAAAGTTCAACCTGAAAATTACTAGTTTTTTCTAACTTCACAAAGTAACCTTTTACCCAACAACCATCCGAGTTACAAATAAGACAACAAAAATCCATTGATCCACTAAGAGGAATCTGACTAATATCACAATTTACTTTAATCGAATTTATAGATGGAAGGACCCAAGAAAAATAGAGTGAAGGAAGAGATAAAGAGATGTGCATAATCATAATAACCACTTTGCTGGCAACCCACCCATCATTAGAGTTAAAAATATCATTATTTCTATCCCTCTAAATCCACCAAAAGGTTAAATAAAATAAAAAGTATTTCTTTAGTTGGGATCTCACTTAAGTCCATTCTTCAAGTAGGAAAAGAAAAATATATACCCAAAAAAGTCTAATTTTTTTACTTTAGTACAGTTTCTGAGACAATAAAAAAGTGATTCAGAAATTTATTTGCATCTATGATAGATATCAAACGTGGTAAAACTACCATAAAACCTAAACTCAGCACTAAAAACCCCATCATGAAGACAAAATTAAATCAAGAACTTGTAATTTTTTTGGCACTTATAGTCTCCAAATCCAAAGCCAATTGTCAAGCTCATCCCAGCCAACCTTCCTTTTAAAAAGCCAAGTATAATCACTGCTAACTGAATAGAAATTAGAAGCAATGCACTCCAAACCCAACCCAATCTCTCGCCGACTTGCAAATCAGGATTATATCTCTTCAAACTCTCTAATCTTACGAGGAATAGCAGTGACAATATTAGCAAAATTTTCACTCTCTTACATTATTAATGGTCAAATTAGTATTAAAAATGTGCACAAAAGACAATTCCTCAGCAATTTGACCTTCAAGCATCCACTTCTCAAACCAAAGGATTGAGTTGGTGATCGATAAACCAAGAAAAATCATCCTTTAAGGCAACAAAAGATTTACATATGGTTTTTTATATATGAGATGCTGAAACCGGAAAAGAACCATCAAATACTTCCCCTTCGCACAGATATTTTGCTTTTAATAAAGTTGTATATCCAAGCAAAATACTTAGGTCTATTTGAGAAGCTTTAAAAATATCTTTTTTTATCTTTTGACTTATTGAAAAGTAGTAATATTAATGTCTGGTGTAATTTTCAAAACTAAATTGCAGCTTTCTAAGAAGTTATTTAGGAGCTTATAGAGAAGTTAAAAAAATGACTTCTCTCATAATACTACTACTTTTTACCATATTTCTATAAAATAAGCACTTTTAGAAGTAAAAATTCAAACATAAAATAACTTATTTATAAACTACTTTTAATATAATCATTTATTATTTAAGTTATTTTTTTAAAAAGAACTTAATTAAGCTGTTTACTTAAACTGGGTTAATCAAGTTCAACCAAGTTGTTATGACAACTTTTCAAATCACGCGCCTTCTTCTTCTTCTAAATTCACGCACGTATGTTCTTCTTCTTCTCCTCCTCATCCTCCTCCTTCTTCTTCCAAATTCGCACACGCATGTTCTTCTTCTTCTTCCCCTTCTTCTTCTTCTTCCCAATGTTACATCTTCTTCTTTTTCTTTTCCTTTTTTGTTATCGTCATCACCAATAACACCAACATTTTGCTAACATCTTTATTAGTTTTGATTTTCTCTGATGTCATCATTAAATAATTTCGGTTCATTTGGGTGTTAATTGAGGTTCACTTGATACTACTGATAAGTATTGACCAAATTTTTTATTCTTTAAATAATTTCAGTTTATTTCTTAGTTTAATTGAGGTTCATTTTGATCTAAAAATAAATTCGATATGTTTTTGTTAATAATTGAGTCTTTTTAACTGTTTGTTCAAATCTGAATTAATTTCGGTTCATTTGTGTACTAATTGAGGTTCACTTGCTGCTGTTGATAAGTGTTGACCAAATTTTTTAGCAAAGAAGAATAAAATTATTCATTATCACTTTATTCAATGGCATTCCATTCTATTCCATTAGTTCAGTTTTGAACAAGCAGTCAAAAAAACTCAATCATAAAAAACAAATACATGAAATTCATTTTTGGACCAAATGAACCTCAAATAAACTAACAAATGAACCGAAATTACTTAAGGAATAAAAAATTTGGTCAAAACTTAACAGCAGCATCAACTGAACCTCAATTAACACACAAATGAACCAAAATTAGTTCATTTTGAACAAGCAGTCAAAAAGACTCAATCATCAACAAAAACACATAGAATTTATTGCTGAATCCAAATGAATCGCAATTAAACTAAGAAATGAACCGAAATTACTTAAGAAATAAAAAATTTAGTCAATATTTATCAGCAACATCAAGTGAACCTCAATTAATTCACAGATGAACCGAAATTAGTTCAATTTTGAACAAATAGTAAAAAAGACTCAATCATCAACAAAAACGCATTGAATTTATTTTTGAATCCAAATGAACCTCAATTAAAAGGAGAAAAAAATGCAGCAACAATAACAATAATAAAAAAATGATAATTGAGAAAAAACACACAAATAAAAAGAAGGAAGAATGCGAAGAATAAGAAGAAGGAGGAATGCAAACACAAAGAAGAAGTAATGCGAAGAAGAAAAAGGAAGAACACGAAGACGAAAACGAAGAAGCGTTATTGAAATATGTGTGTGTACACCTGGTGTAATAAAAGTGATTTTTATTGAGTTTGAGTCTACTTAATTAGACTTGGGTACAAAAATACTTGGATATATAGTTAGACTGTTTTGCTTTTATGAGACCCACCCAAGACTTGTCTTCAGAGTGCAAGTATGTAAGATATGTTAACTGTTATGTGCTTATAATCCGAATATTATATGGAATCTAAACTGACAAAATATTGCATAAAAGAAACCAATCAACTTTTGAAACAAATATTCTATTTAGATTCTGTACAAGGAATTCTGGATTGGCCAAATAGACAAATACATCTTTGTAAAAATGATACTTACAACTCACTGCTTAGTTTTTAAAAAGTGGATATGTTAGTCCTTAATAAAATATAAAATAGAACTGATAAGTTTGAAATGGGATGTGGAATATGATTAGTGATAGAAGTTAGTTAAGAACAAATTAGTTCATTATTTTTTAAAGTTTATATGATTTAACTTGTCATTTGTAAAAATTTAAAAAGACCAAAAAACAAAACATTGGGGGATTAGATTTTCCTTTTATTTTACTTGGGACTAATGTCTGAATTTTAAAGGGTTAATGACCGTCCTGTCAATTTCATATTTTTTTTTTCATTATACTTATCCGATACAAAAATCTTTAACGACCATAGTTTAATTTTTCCCTTTTATCTATTTAGTGCTTGTTTTGGGAGGTGAAACAAAATGGAAATTCATTTACTCTCCATGGAGTCAGCACCCACTAACAAAGGGAGGTACCAGTCTTAATGATAAATTTGAAATTACGATATTGTCCAAATGTGGATATTGGCTCCTTGCCTAAATTCACACAGATAAACTTGATTCCTTGTGTAAAGGTCATTCCATTACCTCCCAAAAAAAAAATTGAAAAAGACAGAAAAGGCTTGTCAAAATGCTGGTCAAGAACCCACTAAAATGGTTTGCTTGATTCATATTACAATTTTAATTTTGTGATGGTAAACATGAAGTAGTTCCACAAACTAGTAAGCCCCCATTACTAGCAACTGAGCTATTGAATGTGGGTTGTTCTAGAACATTTTAAAGAACAAAAAGTTTACTTTGTCTGCTGCCTACCATCAGGGATTGCAAATAGCACAATTGGCTTGGATGCCCTAATGAAGGGTGCGTCACACCTGAAATAGCCTTTCCTCTCCAACTGCAATATATCTCCCCGCTGAAGGTTTCGCATATTGGAGTCTCCATAAGCTAGAGTCTCCTTTTTGGTACATGGGTTAATCACATCCATGAAATCCTCCCCTTCTTCGAGCTACATCGAGGGAAAAAAAAGTCAATAATACAAATTCACAGCAAAGCAGACATTACAAAGTTTTGCAAGATAAAAAGCAAGACACAATAAAAATAAGATTTAATTACTTTTTTTTCCATTCAATTAGATCCCTACACTACTTTTAATTTTTTAATTAAGTGTTTACCAATGTAGAAAATGTTGGAGTTAACAAAATATTTCACCACAAATTGAAAATACCCATAACTAAAAACCTAATTAGATCTTTGACCACATATTTTTTGAAAAGAATATTCTGTTAATTTTAATGTTTTTTACACGAAAATAACCTAATTACAAAATTAAAAACAGTGTAGAAACCCAATTGAAAAGAAAAAAAAATATAGAAATAATTGCAAATTTGGTAAAACTATAAGGACCAATAAACTATAGAGTAATTAAACCCAAATATGAAATAATTTGCTGAAGAAAAAAGGTTAGGGTAGATTGGTACAAGAATGAGATCAGTGGTACTAGCAGGCAGTCATGAATGGTGGTGGAAGTCAAATAGGGAAGGTGGGGGCCGACGGCAATTGATTCAGAAGAGGAAGTGGGAAATGATTTAGTTTGCTATATTTTATTCTATGTATATTCCAAACACTAATTAAAAGGCCTACTTGGATTGCTAATTCTTAACCCTATCCAATATTTTTGTGCAATGATGCAAGTTTATCCGATAATTATTGATTTGGAAGTGGATATTTTCCAGTCTAAGTTTATCTCCATAATTATTGACAATTTGTCAAAGAATAATATTATTAAAATAAGACGGCCATTTAACTTGAATAGGTCACACTTAACAGAATTTATATAGATCATCCAAACTGGCAGGCCCCTGTGGGGTTTTGAGCTGGAGCTGCCATAGCTTATGGCTAGAGCAATGGAAGGGGCTCCAGCATAGAAAACAGTAAGGGTAACTGTATAATCATGCCTGAATCCTTGACAATTTTAGGGTGTAAAAGCACATACCTTCTTTTTGGTAATTAGATAATCAAAGTCCACCAATGTCAGGTTAACTAGTTCATCTATGAAAGGCAGCCAAGTGAGTTTCAATTTTGTGGTCTTCACAGACCCTTCAAGATGCAAAACACCAATCAACCCTGTGACATTCCCATCTTGATCTTTCTGTATTTCCTTCACTATGGCATTTCCCCAGTCCATTAGGGTTACTTCCTCGCCTGCTGATATGGATGCTGCGTCAACATGGTCAAGCCATATCTTTTTAGTAAATGTTGTGGCTTTATCGCCAGCAGCAGCATATTTCTTGTGCTTAGGTATGATGCGGACAAATGGTTTCTCAGGACCATCAGTGAGGGTCAGCAACACTCGTCTGTCTGCAATGACAGCAGTGTGTCTCGGGCAGACAGGATCAATAATCTTCTTATTAATTGTCCAAAGCTTGTCCCATTCCATGAGATTGAGATTTTTTGATGCTCCCTGCACAAATATGGAATACTCATGAGTATTCTCAGAATGAGTGTGAAAGAAGAAATGAAGAACGCACAAAGATTTAACAAGGAAGCAAATTTTTTTTATTATATATCATTCCCAGTCTTTTCTTTTGACAATAAATGAAAGAATATCTGTACATACTTGCTCAACAATAAACTGTATTAGTGCTTCAATTTTCAAACCTCTGCGAACAATTCCTTGCACTGTAGGAAATCGCGGGTCATCCCATCCATCAACTCTCCCATTTTGGACAAACCACAGAAGTTTTCGTTTGCTGAGAACAGTGTAGACCATATTTAATCGACTGAATTCATAGATTATAACTTTTCGAACTCCCAAATCCTCCTGAATCCTGTAATATTGAGCATTTCGATCATGGTACTCACTAGACCGAAGAGCATGAGTAATTCCTTCAATAGCATCAACATATGGACACGCAAAGTCATAAGTTGGGTAAACCTTATACTTGGATCCAATTCTGTGATGAGGCATCGGATTGCAACGATAATACACAGGATCTCTGAGTGATTTGTTTGGGTCCTGCATATCCAACTTGCCACGGACACAACATTGTAAGCCTCTCTCAGATCCTGCAATCATTTCCTTCCACAATTTCAAGTTATCCTCCACGGTGTTGTCTCTGTTTTTAGATTCTATACCATCCATTCTTTCTTTTTGCATCTGTTCACGTGGGGTGTCATCAACATATGCTTTACCCTGGCGTATTAAATTTTCAGCAGTTTTCAGCAACTCAGGGAAGTAATCGGATGTATATGTCACGCGTTCATAATTGACACCCAATGTATCAACATCTTTCAGCACGTTGTCCACAAATTCATTGCTTTCTTTAGCAGGGTTCGTATCATCAAACCGTAGAATAACTTTGCCTTGGTATCGCTCAGCAAAATATTTGTTCAACAAGGCTGCTTTTGAGTGTCCAATGTGAAGATAGCCACTGGGTTCCGGAGCAAAACGCAGACAAACTTTTCCAACTTCAGCATCTGGAAGATCTATATCTGCTGAAGATTTGCTTCCTCCTTTAGCAGATAGATCACCATTCACAGTCTTCACTTGATCAGCCACAGCTGGCATGGCCACTGATGGATCTGCACTTTTTTTTCCAGTATATTTTGTTGTAACTTCATTTATTGCAGAACCATATTCCTCTGTAATTGAATTGAACCATCGTGCAAGATTTGGATACTTTTTTGACTTCCTTAGACTTTCCCATCTCTTTCCAGTTCCTGCAAAGGTATGGCATGCATAGAATTTATGTGGACTATACATAATATCAATAGAACACTAAGCTACATGGAATAAAGAATGCAGAGCTTATTAGTTGCAAAGTCAACATTACAAGTTGAAGGGAAAGACAAAGGTGATCTTAGTGAGCAACCATGTTACACAGAATATTGGTATCAGATCATATTAGGTGCAAACTACAATGTCAACATTATAAGTAACGGTGGCGTATTTTGTTGCAGTGTTGCCTACCAAATCTTACATCATGCCAGAAAAGATAAAGTACAGTATGAATATACAGATTTTCTCTTCGATATGCAGCTTGTTTGACAGAAACATAACAGTAAAACAAGTTAATCAGGTCTCCTAAATGATCTTTACCTGCAAGACTTGACCAGATTGCTACATCCGCAATTGATAATGAATGGCCAACAAAAAGTGTACGCTTCTCCAAGAACTGATCCATATATTTGCATCCATTCTCAAAAGTAGGGCCTGATAAGAAGACAGGTACATACTCCAGCCATTCATCAATCTGTGAAGCAAAGAAAATGAAGCAAACCAAAAAAGGCACTAACTCACAACCACAAGCAGATGCTGACGAGCTATTTAGAAGATAATTTAAATGTTCAATCTTAAAGCAACACCATTAATTTGTCATGGAATCATTTTAATCTTTCATTTCATTAAAGCATTAATTTACTAAGTAGTTTCTAAAAGCAAAAAATGAATCATTATGTGGATATAAAGACATCACATCAAGAAATTCACCTGGGTAGCCTCGAAAGCATCTTGGCCATAGAAATTGGGAATGTTGGCAACCCGCCCAACATAACGCAGAAGAACGGATGCTCCGTGCAATTTCAGCCTGCAAAGCCAAATGCATTCATCAACAAGTAGTAGACAGTAGATAGTAGTATACTTAAGAAACAAAATAGTAAAACGTTTTTTATTTCCCACCAGTACCACCTATTTGAAAATAGACAAATGCCAAATTGAAAGAACTTCTATTATCAATTTCAAAAGGAAAACTTAACGGAAAACAAAATACTAACATAAAATCATTATAAATATAACAACTCAATAATTACTTCCTATTACTATATTATAAAATCCAACATGCTTATAGGGATTGAAACAAGTCCAGTGCATGTCATCAATAACTTAATAAAGCTCAATGCAACGCAAAATATATTGGCACTACAGTGTCACTGCCTCTTGGATATACTTCAAAGTATTTAACTATGCATTACTACATAAACTTAAAATTAAGAATATATTAAAAAAAGAGGAAAAATTGGGGAAAACAGAGAAGAAACTGACGAATTGAGTTATTATATAAAAAAATAGAAATGAGATCGGAAAAGAAGGAAGGGAATATGATACCCATTAGAGAAGAGAAATGTCGGAGATGAATCAGGAGGGAGTGATGTGTCAACCGAGGGAGAGATTCCGGCGAGCTTGGCGGCGGCGATGACCGATAGTGGCGGAGTAGCAGCGGCGAAAGCAAAGGTTTTGATGTCCATGTTTTGGAGCAAAGACTGCGTTGCCTGCTCGTCCCCTCAAACAGCTGGATTAGTAATAGTATCTACAAATTAGGGCACACCAATGAAATTTAGTTTTTCACATAGTTGTCAGAACCGAACCGGTCAGATTACTGGGTCACCGGGTCACTTGGTTAACCGGTAAGTCACTTGTTTAACCAATAAGTCATTGGTTGAACCGGTTGACTTGGTCTCACGTAAGTAAAAAAACATAAAATAGTCAAAAATTTAAAATTCGAAATACATATTGTCATATTGTCAGTTTGTCACTAACATTTTAACAACAATCGTCTCAACTTCTAAAAATAAATAATTCTACCAAATCATTATTTGTCAAAGACGTGTGCTGCAAATAAAGGGGATAGAAGAAAGCAATAAAGTTTCAAAAATTTGAACCTTTAGACGAAAAACTTAAAATCTGATAAGTGCCAAATACTTCCTAGTTTAAACTCTTACAAACAAAACCAAGCTATCAAAGATTATGTAATAGAATAAACATGAGGAGAATAATATAAATTAACAGAACCTATCCACTATCCAAAATAATATAAACAAAACAGCTCAATTCACAAAATTTATCCACTATCCAACAATATAAATTCACATAACAATATAAAAACAACAATATAAAAACAGCCTCTCAATTCACCATAATGGTATAAAAACAGCAACAAATCAACCCTAAACACTAATAATCAGAAAAACAAAAGCATCAATCAACCACTAAACCTACATATATTACAATGTATCAACAAAATTTGAATGATCTGCCAACAAAATTTGAGAGGATGGTGTTTTTGATGGTGTATTTGATGAAGCCATCTAGAACAACAATAATATAAAACAACAATATATTACACTATTGAATAATCAACAAAATTACAATCAACCAAATATAATCAACAACAATGAAGAATCTGTTAGTACACAGCAGAATTGCTTGACTCCAAAACAAGAAAAGTAAGGTTGATAAGTAGAAATTGGTTTGATAAGTTACAGGTCTGGTTAGTTCTCATCTCAACGTTTCTTATCACACATTGTAAAACCCTTACAGAATGGACAGATTCGGTTAATCAACATCATTAATCAGTTCCTCAGTTAATCAAATTATAACGCAATGAGGCAATAAGTCAATAACTGAATAAATAAAAAAATTAAAAAATATACCTGAGAAGAGGGAGACCAAGCACGGCGAAGCAGAGTCTGTCAAGGGGAATGCAGCAGCGACGGTGAGACACACCGGAAGAGGGCGCGACGACGACGACGACGATGCGAGACGCTATCACGCAAAGGAGGCGACGAGCCAGGAAGGAGATGCACAGGGGCCGACGCGAGAGTCACGAGACGAAGCAGAGTAGCCCGGCGGTGGCGGTGGCGGTGGCTTTTTTGGGAGTGTGAGAGTCAGAGGCTCTCCTTGTTGAGTGAAACTGAGAGAGAGAGGTAGGGGATGGGGGCTGCTGCTGCTCGAAGAGGGAGAGGGTAGCTTTTAGGTTTCACTTTTTTCTCTTCAGAAAGCCAAAACGACGCAGGATTAAAAACCTTTTTTCCCTCAAATTCGCGTATTTTCTCTTTATCATCGTTCTTTTATTATTGTTGTTGTTATTGTTGTTTTCTTTTTTCTTTTTAATTGAGTTTTATTTGGATCCAAAAATAAATTTAATGCGTTTTTGTTGATAATTGAGTCTTTTCATAACTTGTTTAATTTCGGTTCTTTTATAAATTAATTGAGGTTCACTTAATACTACTGATAAGTATTGAATAATTTTTTTATTTCTTAAGTAATTTTAGTTCATTCTTAATTTAATTTTTTAATTTAATTGAAGTTATTTGAATCCAAAATAAATTATATGTATTTTTGTTGATGATAGAATCTTTTTAACTACTTATTCAAAATTGAATTAATTTTAGTTTATTTGTATATTAATTGAGATTCAGTTGCTGCGGTTAAGTTTTGAGCAAGTCTTCCCATATTTCTAAAGAGTAATGCTAGGGACCAGCAACATTTGTGATTGGTAGCCATCAATGATGATTTAATAGTGTGAGATTGATATAAAATTTCATCGGATGATTCACCTTTCTCTGCTGGTTACATATTGACCAAAATACAATAAAATTGCTACCCTAGACTTTTCCATTTCTAAAACTTGTTTCTCTTTTTCTATCCAAAACTTTCGCCGTTGATTTCTCTTTCGTCGGAGCTCCGTTCATGATTTCGAGACCACCATTATACTCGTCGTGAGTTGCCTTTTTTTTTTTTTAATGGATTTAGTTTTTTATTAGTTCGCTTTTTCTTATGGTTTTAAGTCTCCTATTTTAGTCCGTTGGAGTTAGATTCTAAGAATGTTGTAATTTGTATACTAATAATACTATGGTTGCAGATTTTTTAGAGAGATAGTGCTGTCGGTGATGCCACCGCTGTTGCTGTATGTGTGCGGGAAGTGGTTTACTAATTTTTTAATATTAGTGTTATTAAACCGAAATTGAACCTGACAATTTAATATAAGTAAAATTAATACATAAACAGTAACAAGTTTACTTTGTGATTCATTGCAGGATTGAAGAGGTGAAATGATTCTACGTAGAATATGAAGAGATTCTTATCATTTGTTTTTTAAAGAGATTGTTTGCGTTTTCCTTCTTGATCTGGAGAATAAAGTAAACTAAAATAGTTAGGAATAACAAGAGTCATTACAAATTGTACTAGACTTAGTGCTTATTCGGGTGTCATTATTTTGATAAAAAAAGATCTTTTTCTATTGAAAAAAATCTTTTTTTATTTTTTAGTGTGTTTGACAAATTTCTAGTAGTAAAAATAAGTACTAGAAAAATAAAAAAAAAACATCTTTTTTGAAAAGCTGTAATTTACATTTTTTTTTAAAAGATCTTTTTTCCTTAAAAAAAATATATTTTTCATATAATAAATAAACAAAAAAATACTTTTATATTGTTATACCCAAACATAATTGATAAATAAAAAGATCTTTTTACATGAAATACCCAAACATAAAATTATTTTTACTTTTCTATAAAATCTTTTAAAAAAAGATAATTCGAAAAAATATCTTTTTTTAAAAGCTCACCCAAACAAGCCTTTATTTAGTTATTTATGATACTTGGTGTAAAATAGATAATTTGACATGCCCACTGAGATAAAATTTGAAATTTTGAGCCTCCTGATTGTAGGAAAACGCTGGCAATTTTTTTAAGAGCAAAATTTTTCGACAAATGTAAGGCGAGAGGAATTATAGCACAAATTGTTCAAAATACAAATGATAGAGTGCAAAAAAAAAGGGGGTTTGAAATCGTTTATGGATGACTTTAACAAATTGATAAATATTTGTAAGAAAATAGATGATTCCTTGAAGTGTGAAAAATGGCAAATATCAGTATGCTAAGTAAAAATAAAAGTTTAGAAACACTGATGACATGATCTCATGATAAATAAGTTTATCTCTAATTACTGGATTTTCAGTTCAATATGGCGAAGAGAGCTTAAATTTGCAAACCAACAAACTGAAGTGCGATTCGTGACAACAACCGACCTAAAAGATCAATGTCGTTAACAGTGTCTAGCGCTAGTGCAAGAACTGATGAAGGAATGAGAAAGAAATTAATACATATCTACAGCATGCGTTACAATAAGTTACAGAAACAAACTAGAGGCACAAAGGAATGCAACTGATTTCTCATTCCAGTCACTTTCTGATGTACAAAAAGCACATTATCTTGTAACATCTTATTAACTAACCTTTTTTGGCCAAAACTTACTAATCTTTCAACTTATGAGCTGCGGCAAGTTCAGCAGATAGGATAAAAGATGATTTGCCTGCTTCCCTTACATAACGCACATCTCCATTCATCAGCTTTAGAATGGCACCCCACTACCACCATGTGTTATGCTGCATGTATTACACAAGTTTAGCATTATTTTTATGTACTATCAATGTGAAAACAGTTTTGTTATTTCAACAACTCATCGCCATGTCCCCTGTGACGATATGAATCCACTCTACACAGGACATGTGATGAGTAATTTGTGAAAGTTGTTGGAGTGAGTTTCAAAAATAGACAGACTTATGCAAAATGTCTCAACATTATCACTTAAACACATACTTGTAAGACTTTATAGTAGATGATTGAGCGAAAACATTTGGTGACATGGTAATACATGATTCGATGTTTTCACAAAATAAAACAAACTACAATTTTTACTCATGAAAGTTTAGAATGCTGACAAATCTACCCATGAATAAACAAAACTGACTTTGTATCCATGAAGGATAAGGAACTACTATTTCTACCCTAAAAGTTTGGAAGACAAATCTATCTATGGATAAATTTAATGTTACTTTTATCACGTAGAAACCATCTTTTGTGGGTAAAAGCTAATTTCACTCAGTCATGGTTAAATTAGTCAGTGTTCTAAAATTTCATGGGTAGAAATGGTAATTTACTCAAATATTTTCAGTGATGATGCATTAAAATCAAAGTCTATTTATTAGTTGTTCAGTTCAGTTTTTACATAAATAATGTATTTAACAACAGGGAAATGGTTTAATCTTGACATTATAAAATTTAAATTACATATATAATAATAAAGAATTAGACACAGCAGATTTAGGTAGTTATGAAGAAAAAAATAAAAAATAATGGAGTTTCAAATGCCTTGTGTGTGGGTGAATAGTTACCTGAGCTCCAAATTAACAAGATGGACAGATTGCCCTATTTGTTCTTTGGTCAGAGTGGCTGTTACTACAACTTGACCTCCATTGGGTGTGAAGTTTATGGAAATCAATAAGAAGTCAGCTATGGCCTGCTGAAGCCTAAGACTATCACCGTATAAGGTTTCTGTCACAATTTGCTCTTTGACATCGTTGACTATTCGGATAGCTTTGGTGTTACTCTTTGTCATTACTTGACTAAGGGAAGCAACCAATACATCATGCAGAGTGAATTCAGCCATCTCAAGATCCAAGTAACTGTTGATCACAATGGGAAGAAAGGGATATACATAATTGTTACAAAAGAGGCCAAGACCAATAATGACAGTTTAATTTATCAAGCATCATAAATTCCTATTCTAAAAGCATACTCAAGTTTCTTCTGGATTAAACCGTTGTTATCTGAAAACTTTTTATAACTAGATGACACCAAATGTTAGGACTCTACTACTTGTCCCTTATTTTTTTGGCTTAAGAGCGAAAAATGAGGTTAACTTTCTAATTTTATCTACAATGAGGTTTCGAATTTGCGCATCTATGCTGAAGTAGGAGCCTAGGAGGCCTAATTTATTTTTTTCTTTCTTTTTGATAAAATCTGATTGATATCTTGTTAACACTAAAGAATCCAAGGATAACGCAAAATTTAAACAAAAGAAAAATCATAGCTAACATACCCATCAATGATGCTGTCAAGATCTGAGTCATCAAGAACTTTGCTAAGCTGGCACTGGCACTGAGCACTGGTGTGTAGGAGTTGCTTTTGTTCCGCTCCCAACTCAGTGGCCTCCAACATTTTCCGCGAAAACATCATCCCGGATAAAGGATTCCTGATCTGCCTCTTCATATAAGTTAAAGCTTTCAGTCTCTTCAAGGCAGTTTGTTCAGATATTCGCTGAACATGCAATGCTTGTTGCAGCTCTGGACTAGCTAGCTGCAAGAAGCAGAAGACCCCAGTAACTACACCTTCGACGTCCAATTTTTTACTCACCGAAAGCAGGCATTCTACATACTTCCCACTACGAGCAAAGAAACCAAAAGCAACCTTTGCTGTCTCCAAACCGGTCATGGCTTTATTAAGTACAATACCAAAATTAACAAAAGCTTCTTGGTTCTTAAGACGACAACAAGCCATCTGAGTCCCAAAAACCTCTCCTAAAAGCATTTTATCCATCACCTCTTCTCTCTTCCATCCGGTCACCTTTGTCATAGCTGCATTCCACTCACAACACCAGCCAAATTCATCAGTTCCAAATATTGGGGGGATCAATGGGTTGGGATTCTGTACAATTGCCTTGTAATCACCTTCAATTCGGGTAAATTTATCCATGACAGTCTTCTGAGCTGTGATGTCTTGGGCCACAAAACAAACCCCCACAACATTATCATGAATATCCCGGCTTGCGCAAGCATTAACTACCAATCTAATAGGACCACAATCAACTTTAGACCCATGTGTTTTGATCTCAAATTGGACGTTTTTCTCTTCTTCACCTAATTACATTTAACAGAAGAATTCAGTAATTTAAGAATACAAGGGGCAGGCAAGAATGCAAGAGAGAATGAACTGATTCCTCCAACCAAGAATCAGAAGAACACTCAACTCCTAGCTCCTTCCCAAATCATGTGTATCTCAAAATTGAATGAAATTGTAAACAAGGCAAGCTATCTTTCCATAACTCTTTCATGAGTGCCATATTCGCGTATGGCTTTATATACACATAGCTAAATAGTGATAGATTCACATTACTGCTTCCTCTTTTTTCCCCAAGTATATATACGCGTTATTGTTAATTTTAAACTTTTTGTTCACAATGCTATGTGTAAAAGACAAAAAGAGAAGAGTTTATATCTTCACCAAAATTTTTTTTTTTAAAAAAATATATTATATAAGGAAAAGATGCAGAAGGCGGGAAAAAAAGGCATACCTTTCAATGCCATCTCAAGCATCTTCTTGACTATACCAACTGAAGAGTTCTCAACGAGCGTGAGAAGATGCTTCCCTATAGCATCACCAACCGAAAGGCCAGTCAATTCGGCAATCTTTATATTCCATCCATTAACCAGCCCATCAACATCTACAGCCAGAATAGGTACTGTTGCAGTTTCAATTAATCTAACCATCTCACTTGTCACGGCTTCCAGTTCCTGCATCCCTTCAATCCTCAAATCATTCAGCCTTGTATTTATTGCATTTGTGGTTATGTCCATACTATCCATCTCTTTGAATGCATTTCTTAGTATTAGTTGCAATGAATGAATAGCATCCATCTCGTAGTCTTTCCACGGTAAGCTCCTTGACTTAACAACTTCAAGGAAAGCCTTGAAAGATGACCGTGGATGCATCCTCCTGCCGTCGTCCTTTTCACCAGGGTCATGCTTTGCACCACCCCATCTGATTTCTGCAGCTGTGTGTGATCGAAACCAGAAAACTATGTCTTTCTCAGTTATTCTAACCGCTGCCATTCCACATACTACATCACCAAGAGACAGAGCCCCTGGGAACCCGGCATCATACAAGCTATCTGTACTAAGACCTGTGGAATCCATATGGTGCTCAGACAACCACAAAGCTATCTCTCTTATATGAGATTCAGTAGGTGTTACTCCTAATCTCCATACCTTGTTTTTATACAAGAGGGAAGCCCCATCACATTTAACTAGGTCCATTATATTAGGGCTTTGTGATACAATTCCTAGGGGTGCATCTCGCATCAGCATATCACACAAGAGCGTCTGAGTGCGAAGGATATTCTTTTCAGTAATCTGATATTCTAACTCTATTTCTCTGTTGACATGGATGGCAAATACTTGTGTCAGAAACTCACAAGCATACCTTAGAGGAAAAGGAACAAACCTGGGAGTAGTGTTATGACAAACAACTAAGCCCCAGAGTCGCTTTCTCTTTTGTGGCTGAACAGCATCAGAGTTGTCCGCATCTTCATCGCTGTCATTGACTATAACTGCCATAACTAGGGAAGCAATTGAATCCATGTTTGACATGTATTGCAAATGGCAACTATGAGGAGCTCTTAAGGTTGAACCACACAAAGTCAAATCGAATGGCAGCTTCTCATCTTGAACAACCTTTACATGTTTTGCATGACAATCAACAATCATACGGACCTTGTTCTTCAAGAACAAAAAACGTGCAGCCTGGGGAATATCAGTGGACGGATAGTGCAACCCAAGATATGGTTCAAGTCCTGGCTTTGTTAACTCAGCAATCACTTCCCCATGATCATCCTCATGAAATTTATAAGCCATCACCCTGTCATAACCCGTGAGTTCAAAAACTTCTTGAACCATTGTATCACATAGCCTTTCCATGCTCCCACTAGGCAAAGACTGCAATCGGGTGATTGCTTTCGCAGCAAGCTTGTAGGATTGCAGAGCACCTGCTGCAGTCATAGGAACTTCATAAGGCTTGACGGGCTCAAAGTCAATAATCAAACTACCAGTAACACGATGGAGAATAGCATAGAAGGGTTTCCCAGAAGTCTTGCAATGAACTAGGATGGGGTTAAGAAGATGAACTTCTCCAAATCCTAGTGCTTTCTGCAATGCCGAAGCACTTGGAGCAGTGAAAATAGTTCTTATGTCGGTGCCAATGCCAAGGGCAGGGTGGTCACCAACACTGGGAACAGCATGACTCGCCATGGTCAGCATCTCTGGTGCATTCTCACTGTAAGCAATCACCTTGCATGTTTTCTCATCCAAGGCCAGCAAGCACCCAAAGGGTTGAATCATCTTGCCTTTCTGTATGTGATGGAGGTAAGCTGTTGTTACTTTATCTGTTCTTGGTTGATTTTCTCCATCAGCTGAGCCGGAGGCGCGCACCGAACTAGAGTAGTCAAAGGAACTACCAGACTCCTCAAAACTAGCATGGAGCTTTGCATCTACAGTGGTCTGAGCAATAATTCTAGCGCTATGTCTTGATCTCCCCGAATTGCTAGAAGATTGGCTAGGCCTTGAGGATGACATTTTCACCGAACTACAATTGAAACAACAGAAATAACACAATTAAGTTAAACTGGATTATTATTAGAACATAGTACAAAGATACAAATCTTTGTAATCCTGCTCATTATAGCAATTCAAGAAGAGTGGAAGCAAATTTCAACATGTTTTCAATATGGCAAAAAGGGCTTCATTCAGCAAGTAATGTAATGACCCAATCAAGGACAAGTTAAATTTCTTCAAATCTCACGTGAATAAAATTGTCTATTACATCATTATCCATATAATTACTCTTAATTATGATGTTCTCCTAAGAAGGAAAACAACAATGTCCCACTTCAACTCAGATGGACTCACAACCGCATGGCTCATTCTTACTCTTAATTTTCAAGAAAAACAACTAACAATGACGATCTCAGTTTCTTCATGCACAACTTAAGTGTGATTAAAGAAAAAAAAAAGGAAAATACATGAATAGAACAAAGGAAATGAAGAAAACACAACCACCACCACAGCAGCAAATAGATAACTAACATACCTAACTACCCAAAAACAAAAGAAAGCATGCTAAAAAGAAGAGAAAAGGTAACTAACCTTACAAGAAAGAAGAAGCCTTGTAGTGTTGTTGACAATGAGGAGAGGAAGTTGGAAGAAAAAGCTGGGCTTTAAAATAAGCAAGTGCCTGCTGCAGTTGAAGAAGAAGAAGAAGAAGCTCTATTCATGAAAGAAAACCTCGATCAACGGCAATCTTATGTGTGTCCCCCCCAAACATTGAAACCCTCAAATCCAAATCCAACTTCCAAGTTCAGCACTCAGCACTGCTGCTACTACTGCTCATCACTGAGGAGGGGACCCCCATAACACCAAACTTGTATTATATATAAAATTTATAAATAAGTAAATAAATGTTGGGCACTATAAAAACAAAGAAACACCATGTGAATATGGTCGAATGAAATGAATGAATGAATGAATAAAATAATAAAAGATGGGGATAATTATGGTCATGGAATAGTTGAAGTTCCCTCTGGAAGGGGATTCTCAATTCTGGCATGTATATATTATTATTTTAATTATTTTAATTCGGGAAAGACACACTAAATTGGGCAAGTGGGCATTTGGTTTGGTTGCTAAAGTGGACAATAATGACAGTTACATGATGATCACGCATCACGCATACCGATTAAAAAAAGGGGCAAAACAAAATGAGAGTCGCAAGATGGGGAAGCTGCGTTTTATTTTTTTAACTAGCTAAGCTTACTGCCAATTGCTTCCCTTTCCTTCATTCCATTTTTGGGAATCATGTCGCCGCCTCGCCCTCCACCTTTCAACCTTGCATCACTCCAACCAACGCCATACTGAAATCACACTCTCACCTCTGCCTTAATTAATCACCGTTTTCTTCCCTTTTTGCCATTTTTTTCCTTCTTTATTTTTAAGTTTCGTAATTTACTTAATTAATCAGCTTTAAAACTCGAGTCAACTATACCCCTGTAGATGTCTTTAATGTTTACTAATTAGTTAATTAATAGTGCAATTATACTATGTAAATACAAACGATAAGCTACTAAATTAGTTATTCTTACATAATATATATTAAAACATAAAATATATATTAAAATAAATTAACCAAAAAATATAAATATAAATTATATTGACTTATGTATACAAATTTTAGTAAATATAAATACGAATTAGTACTAATTAAATATTAATTTAAAATAATAAGATTTATTAATTACGCAACGTTACTGTTTTCTAATAGTGGGATATTGAAAAAAATTATTGAAAGTGAAAAAAATTGTAAAAAAAACATAAACAAAAAACAATTTAAAATAAAAAATTGATAAAATAATGAAATGGTATTATATACTATCAGTAAATATCTAACTTCTATTATTTGTAAATTTTAGGACAATTTACTTTAATAAACGAACTCCAATTTAAAATTACACAAATCTTTCAAACTCTAAAAGGCTATCTGAATTTTTAAGTTGCATTTTTAGATAAATTGAATTTAATGGATTTCATGTGTAAATCGAAGTTAATGGTTTCGAATTAAATAACCACACTAAATTGAAACAAGAGATTCGATTTATACACGTGAACAGAAGTCCATGGTAAATCGAAACCCATAAATTTTATTTACATGCAACAACTCTCTCAAGTAATTCGAATCCAATGACTTCGATTTATAGTGAATGTGGCTATATATACAAATCGAATTTAATTCATTCGAACTACAAAACATACAAACGCCACACCCACCCCCACCACCTAGATCCGAAATTATCGAAAAGCAGCCTGAAAAAAAAATCGAAGCTGAACACATGCAGGACGACCCAAATCGTCTATATCGGCTAGATGGAGTCGCGCATATTGCTGGCGCCCGACGCCATCCACCTTTAGCTTAATGAAAAAATTTTCTTTTTTTAAATATAAATTACTAATTCTAGTAATGTTAACATAAATCGTGTGGTAGTTGGTTATAGTCTTTAATTAGGGATTAGGAATTTTTTTTTTTAATATAAGTGCAGGTTAGAAGTAGTAAGCTATTAGGTAGTTAGATTTTAATAACTTGAAATAGGACCTAAAAAGATTTTTTAGGGTTGTAAGATATGTTAAACTTTTGAAGTTATTAGTCTTATATTTTTGGAGACTTGGTTTAGGAGTAGCATTAGCTATAAATTTCTTGAGTTTTTTTAAAAAAATAATATAAATATTTTTTGTAATTGTGATTTTTTGAGTTAGATAATTATGATTAGAAATATAGAATATGTTAGATGACTAAAGCTTGGGCGTTATTGTAAACAAATTCCTAAAGTTAGAGCATGCAATGTTTATTGGTTTCAAAATTTTATGCATTGAAAATTGTCTTGTGACGATTGTGATAAAGAATTTTTTATTGTTGTGCAGACTCTTCGCTGCATCACCAGCATGAGACGGTAACACGGTATGCTATTGGACGATAGGATCGTTCCGTACTTGCAGATGGCCGGTTTATACCATCTTGCAAGACTGAACAAGACTTGGTTTTGGTTGGACGAGCCATTGATCAGCGCATTCGTGGAGAGATGGAGGTCTGAGACGCACACATTCTATATGTCGTTCACGGAGTGCACGATCACGCTCCAGGATGTAGCATACCAGTTAGGCTTCTCATTCGACGGTCAGTATGTCAGCGGATGCCTTACAAACTTTGCGCGACATAATGAGGGGGGCCACCCATCGTGGGTATGATTTGAGGAGCTATTGAGTGTTTTGCCTCTTGCGAACTGCATCGACAAGTTCACGGTGAAGTGCACATGGTTTCAGGAGATACAACTCTTGTATTCTGTGTCCTCTAGCCCCGAAGCCAACAGGTACTCCCGGATCGCTCTGAGGGGCCATGGCATCCAAGTTTAGAGCTGAGAAGTGGGAGGAGGGGATACTGATTAGCACCTGAATTAGATGCTCTCCCACCCACAACTGGAGTCATCCGTGGTGTGTCATCGTCACTGTCATCAGCTATCATGGCAGGCTCCACATCATCAACATCATCGTCATGCAGTGCTGATAAATCCCATTTTTAGGGTTTATCTTGTACTTAATTTAGTGGATTTTATCCATTAGTCTCACACTTATTCATATAATTCGCATGTTTTACATTTTCCTTCCTAATTTTGTGCTATTATTAAAAACATACTTCGTTGGCCTTAAATTTGCTAATATGGAAAATGAGCATGCAAAAGTGGAAGGAACACAAAAAAGTGAAGTTTTGAGAAGCTGGAAGCGACGCGCACGCGTGGCTGACGCCTACGCGTGACCAGTTCTGAGTTCAAGCGACACGTACGTGTGACAGAGCGTCACATGCTGCAATTTACAGAAAATATTGGGGGCGATTTTTGGGTTGCTTTTGACCCAGTTTCAGGCCCAAAATTACAGATTAGAGGCTGGGAGTGGAGCAGAATAAATCATTCACATATTCATTCACAATTATTAGGTTTTAGATGTAGTTTTCTAGAGAGAGAGACTCTCTCCTCTCTCTAGGTTTTAGGGATTTTAGTTTTATTATTCTCAAATTCAAATTCTACCTTGCTTTAATTTAGTTTTCTTCTACTTTTATTTGTTCTAGTACCTTAGTTATTTGTTGATTTCTTTCACTTTGTTGCCTTCATGTTATGCACTCTTGCTACTCTTGATCTTTATTAATGCAATTCATGTTTTTGTGTTATTAATGCAATTCATGTTTTTATGTTTTTAGTTTTATTCTTCTCAAATTCAGATTCTACCTTGCTTTAATTTAGTTTTCTTCTACTTTTATTTGTTTTAGTACCTTAGTTATTTTCTCTTGTTGATTTCTTTCACTTTATTGCCTTCATGTTATACACTCTTGCTACTCTTGATCTTTATTAATGCAATTCATATTTTTATGTTATTAATGCTTTCTTTAATTTGTGTTATTGATTCCTTGCAATTGTTGGTCTTAGATTTTACATTCTCTTATTACTTTTCTAAGCTTTTATTTTGTGCCTACCAAGTGTTTGATAAAATAGTTGGTTGGATTTTAAATTAAATTTTTGTATTCTTAGTTTGGATTGAGTAATTTGGAGACTTTTGAATTATCAAAGTCCCTTGTTGGTTGGTGATTGCAAGTTGCTAGTTGGCTTGAGCTTCAGTAACTCTAGTCTTTGATTAGGACTTGTGAATTGAAGTTGATTTGCTCACTTGACTTTCCTTCAATTGTTAGAGGTTAACTAAGTGAGAGCAATTTGCAATTACCATCACAATTGACAATGATAATGAGGATAGGAATTCCAAGTCTCAACCCTTGCTAGGACTTTTCTTAGTTGTTAGTTAATTTCTTGTTATTTACACTCCTTGCTTATTAAACTCAAAACCCAAAAAGATATAATCTCATAACCAATAATAAACATACTTCCCTGCAAGAAACAAAAAATGTAATTAACGAGAAAATAAACTAATAACTAAGAAAGCTCTTAACAAAGAAAGAGCTTAGTTACATCGTCAATTGTGATGGTAAATGTGAATTGCCTTCACTTAGTTAACCTCTAAACAATGGAGGAAAATCAAGTGCATACAATCAACTTGAGTTCACAAGTCCTAGCCAACTCATAGTGAGAGGCTAGCTTTGGTGAAGTTCAAGCTAACCGGCAATCTTCAATCACCAATCAACAAAAGACTTTTGATAACTCAAGAGTCTCTAAAAAATCAATCCAAGTCAAGAGCATAAAAATCTAAATTAAAAATCCAACCAAACATTTTATCAAACACTTGAAAGGCACAAAATAAAAACATAGAAAATTAACAAGGAATATTAAATCTAAACAACCAATTGCAAGCATCAATGACTAACCATTAAAGAGAGTAACAATAAACATAGAGAACATAAATTGCATTAAAAGAAATCAAACGTAACAAGAGCTCATAAACATAAAAATGGCGAAAAAGGGAAATTAACAAGAGAAGAAGATGAACTAAAGTGCTTAAACAAATAAAAGTAAGAGAAAACTAAATTAAAGGAGGATTGAACTTGAACCTAAGGAGAAATTGGAAAAAGAAACCCTAAGCCTAGAGAGAGGAGAGAGCCTCTCTCTAGAAACCTACATCTAAACCTAAAATTGTATGAATGAAAGTTTGAATGAATGATTTCTTTTCCAGTTCCACTCTGCAGCCTCTAATGTGCATTTTTGGGATTGAAACTGGGCCAAAAACAGCCAAGAAATCGTCTCCAGCGAATTCTGATATCTGCAGCAGGTGACGCTTTGTCATGCATATGCGTCGGCCACGCGTACGCGTCGCTGAAAGAATTCCTAGTCACACGTATGTGTCATTCACGCGTACACGTCACTTGCATACTGCACCGGTCACGTGTACGCGTCGTCTATGCGTGCGCGTTGCTGCTAGCTTCTCAAAACTTTAAACTCTTGCGTTCCTTCCACTTTTACAGGCTCTCTTTCTATCCTCTAAGTCATTCCTGCCCTATAAAACCTGAAAACACTTAACGCACATATCATGACATCGAATGGTAATATAGGAGGATTAAAAATTAGTAATTTTAAAGGCTAAGAAGCATGTTTTCAATCATAGCACAAAATTACGAAAGAAACTTAAAAACATGCAATTTACATGGATAAGTGTGAGAATAAGTGATAAAATCCACTCAATTCAGTACAAAATAAACCATAAAATAGTGGCTTATCAATTTACACCGTCGGGTGCTCCAACCTCACCGAAAATCGGGACCATTAAAGGAGGGCTGGGCGTCGCAGTTGCACCCCCCCAACGGTCCAGTCTCACCAACCCCTGCATTACCACTGCAGTTCAGATTAACTACAAAGGATGGAGAAGCAACTAAAACTGCCTCAGGTGCAATTTTTGACACAACTGACGAGGCACTAGCAGACATAGAACTAGAGCAGGCTGCATGTCCTGAGGATTGCAGATTTTGATTCGAACCTCCAGAACTAGATACCACATCCACAAGCTTTGCCAACAGCTCTAGAGTCCTCACCTCGAAAAACTTGCGAAGACAATGAAACAGAACCCCCAAATCTTCGTCACTGCTAATAACGAATGAATCATACTTCACATCATTGCGTAAGACAGAAATCAGAATTCTATAAAACAACTTCTCCACCCGTTTTACGCCATGCAAACCTAGTTTCTGGAGTATAATATTCTTAAACTCAGTAAAAGTCGTGGAAGATTTGAGAAACATACTCATGGGTCCTTATTAGTAAACTTAATTCCTGATCGCGTTTTTTTCCTTAATAGACCATTTGTAGTGCACAAGAGCTACAAAACTCTCATCATTAGCCACGGTGAATCTAACCAGAGGCGGAGCTTTATGAAGACAATGGGGCCATCCCCCCCCCAATTTTGTGAAACAATTAGTAGTTTTTGTCTAAAGAAAATAAAGTTAGTTTATTTGGTTAAATAGATATTTTTCCATCTTATTTGTTCGCGTTCAATATTCACCTTCACTATCACTTATTTTTGTGTCTTAAATCCTTCACCATTCACTTATTTTTGTATGTTAAAATTGAAATGAAAAGACTTTCTCTAATCTTCTTCTACATTTTAATTTCATGTATTATTTTAATTTTAGACCAATAGTAACATAACAAGTAAAATTATCAGTTGTTAATAAAAAATATTATTTTGTTTTTAAATCAACATTGTTACTTAAATGTCATTGATGTATTAGTATTGTTTACATTAATGAATTTGAATATTTTATTTGCTGGAAAGTTAAAATTTTATTTTGCTGCAATATATTATATTTGATTGTAATAAAAATGACAATAAAATAAATAGTATTGAGATTTTTGAGAGATAGATACGATCAAAAATAAAATTAATTGTTTAAAATGTCAAAAATTAACTTATAAATTATAGGGCAAATGACTTGGTTAAATCAAGTGCATCTGAAAATGTCCTGAATGTCCCAAATCAAAAATTGCAACGTCAAAGTCCCAATGTTAATTTCTATATAAATCAAATTGAGTGAATTTGATTTATCCAAAAACGTAGTAAATCGAATTTAAATTATTCGAATTTAGTGAGAAAAGAATTTGAATGCAAATCGAATAAACTCAATTCGAATGAGGTTCGTGGTAAGAAACTGAATAAATCGAAGTTAGTGAATTCGATTTCAGAAAACATGTAAATCAAATTAACACGATTCGATTTAGCTCACTGAATTCAAAACCCGCGTAAATCAAAACCACTTGTTTCGATTTGATGGTTTTGTAAATCGAACTGATTTGTTTCGATTTACATGCAATTGGAACAAGCATAATTCGAATCAAATTGATTCGATTTCCTTGCTTCTTCGCTATATAAACAATTCAAAGTTACTTGATTCGAACCCATAAACCTCATACCCCACTCCCAACCCTACCACCCAGTTCTGAGATTCTCTAAAAGCAACCCGGTTTGGACCGACTCTGCATGCATGAAGGACGACCCGAATCGTCTGTATCTACTTGATGGAGTTGCACATATTGTTGGAGGCGTCCACCTCGAGGTTAGTATTTTTTAATATTTAATTTATTTTTAAATAAATTAGTAGTTAGTTAGAACTGTTAGTGTGGGATTTTTAAAATAAATCCAGAAACAGATATTTGAATTTAGTTCATGTCAGGCTTAGTGAGTCATTAACTATAGAATAGGGTTAGCTGTAGAGTAATGAAAAGGGTTAACTACTATTTTTTATGTTTGTTAATAAAAAGAACATGTTTTTATCTTATATTAGTAATTTTTTGTTAATACGAAGAATTGGATTGTGAGTAATGTAGTGGTTAGTGTTTCTATCTATAAAATATTGGTAGGAATTCATTGTAAAAATGTTTGCAAAGTGATGGCATGAAATGTTGTGGTAACTAGAAATTTTGATGCATTGAGAGATTTTTTGTGACGAATGTGAGAAGTCATCTTCTAATCTTATGCAGCCCCATCGATGCATGTAAGAATCGTAATTAATCAAACTTAATTAAGTAGTTATGTTGCCCAAATTTGATTCTGAAAAGCTAGAATGAGAATTTGAGGTTTTAAAAATCATTTTAGGACTCACTGGGTCTTTCTGAATCAGAAAATGTGTTTTCTGCAAAAAATCGTGAAAAACTATGAACCGACATTTAAACCGGTTGAACCGGTTCAAGTTTGTCTGGTACTGCGCGATAAAAAGAAGAGACAATCAAAAACCTTAGAAAAACAGTAGAAATGGAAAACCAGGCGTTAATTTTAAAGGTTTGACCCGAAGTTGGGCCAAACGAGCTAAAAACGCTAACGGGTTGAATCGGGCCCAAGTTGGGCCCAAGTCCAATATATATAAAGGTTCATTTAATGAACCCTAGCCTCATAAACACACACACACTCTTCAGAAATTGAGAAGGGGAGGAGAGGAAGAAGAAAACCCTTTTCACCTCAATCTTCCCAAGCTCATATCTTGAGCTATAGAGCTCCGATTTGCGTGTCGTCAGCGGCTACGCGTTTCTTGTGGAGAGCTCTACAAAACCCATCCAAGAAATTCTAGAGGTAAGCTTGAAATCCTCCCAGTTCTTCTCTCCAAAATTTCGGGTACCTAGGGTTTTTGGTTAAGTGAGTTTTTGTGATTCTTGATGTTTAGGTTCACTCTAATCCTTGCTTAGCTTTGGGTTTTACCATCCAAATCTGTTGGAAAAGATAAGAGGCCTTGATTTCTTGTGAACTTTTGATTTATGTTGAGTCCTAGGTTGAATTTGTGGTGATTTATATGTATATAGCTTGATTATTGTGAGTTTGGTGCTTGTTGGAGCTACATTGGTGGTTGGATTTTGGTTGAAAGCTCATTTTGTTCATATTGGAAATTGGCCAATGTATGGTTTCGGTTTTCTCTATGTAGTATATAATATTCATGGACACTTAGGCTAGTGGCCCATAAGATAGGATTGGATTTGAATGGTTGATGAGTTGTCGGATGTATTTGTATGATGATGTTTGATGAAATGATGGATTTTGAGTTGATAATGATAATTAGTAATGATATGATGAGGATCAATAAATTATGAAATTGAGAAGTGAATGTTGTTAATAAATGTGATATTGGTGTTGATTGATTGGTAATGTAGTTGGAAATTGTTAATGAAGTTGACATATGAGATATATTGATGTTGATGTGGTGGATGAGGAAAAATGTGGTAATTTTGGGGTGGTATGACATAGAGGGTTGATTTTGATAAAGGGTGGAGTTTGGGAATGGTTTGGTTTTATTTTTGTTGTGTTTTGCAAAGCAATTGTAAAAATTGTGATTTTGGGTAAAAGAGGAATTTTGGTGAACTTTGTTTGATCATAACTTTTACCTCAATTTTCAAAATTCATTGAAGTTTATTTAGAATTAAAGATCTTTGAAAATCCTTTAAATCGGCAAAAAGTTTGTGAAATTTGGAATTTTGTAGAGGATGTTATGATCATTCAAAAATTGGTGTTGAAAGCTAGAAATTCTGCAAAGTTACAGAATTCAGAATTTTCTGGTATGTGCGCATGCACAGCCTTGTGCGTATGCACACTCTGCGTAAATGGTGACCTGTGTGCATGCACAGACTTGTGTGTCCGCACACGCAGAGGCAGGCAATCTGCTTGCGGCGCTGGCACAGCTTGTGCGCGCATACACTAATGGAAAATTGTGACCTGTGCCTACGCACAGACTTGTGCGTACGAACTCGTTGGGGAGGCCAGTCTGTTGGGTACTCTGGCACAGGTTGTGCGAGTGAATAGACCCTTTTATGTTTTGACACCTGTGCATACAAACACTGATGCGTGAGCATCTTTTCTATCTTTTCCTAGTGAATTTGCACTTAAATTGTTGAGTTTAATAAAGAATTAATTATCTTTTAGCCACTATGGATGCTATTTTGAGTCTTGTGCAATTTTTGTTTATTTTAGGTTGCATTCAGCTGGACTTGATGGAGTTTTTGTAGCACAAGAATTAATGGAGAAAACCAGTGAGGAATGACGCGTTCACGTACCTGATGCGTGCGCGTGAATTGGAGATTTGCACAGTGACGCGTGCGCGTATCTGATGCGTGCGCGTGATTTGGCGATTGGCTCAGCGACGTGTGCACGTACCTGACGCGTACACGTGACACACAAAGAAGCTCATCGACGCGTACGCATGACTGACGTATACGCGTGACATGCGCCATATGCAGGAAAAACGTAAGAAACGATGGGGGTGATTTCTGGGCTGTTTTTGACCCAGTTTTCAACCCAGAAAGCACAAATCAGAGGCTGCAGAGTGAACGAATCAAGTGGTCCCCATCCATCAATTGAAGACTTGCTGATTGCTATAATTAATTCTGATTTAAATTCAAATTTGATTTTAAAATAGAAAAAGATATTATTTTAATTTTAGAAATTATATTTTAAATTAGGATTAGTTATAAAAAGGAGAGACTTTTCTTCTATTGGGGATTCCGAGGGATTCCATGAGGGAATTATATACCAATTAACATTCCGTACTCTAGAGTTTACGAGAATCCTAGTTTTCTTCTCTAAACCATGAGCAACTGAACCTCCTTTGTTAAGGTTAGGAGCTCTATCTATTGTATGGATTGATACTATTATTTTTCTATTTTAATTCATGTTTTGATTTATATTTTAATAATTGTTTTCGTTTTTTATTTTATGAATTTGGGTGGAACGAAAGTATGACCCATGTTCTAATTGAGTTCTTGTATAACTTGGAAAAGCTCTTTACTTGAACAACAGCTTGAAAATATATTATCCTGAATTTCTAAGTGTTCGTATTTAATGGAATACGTGACATATAATCCCCTTATTTTTTGATAATTAGGATTCTTGTGGCATATAAACTGGAATTTGATCATCACCCTCTAATTGGAATTAATTGACCAAGGAATTGACAGTTAATGAATTTTAGAGGAGACTAGAAAGGTCTAAGGAATTAGGGTCTAGTCACATATAGTTTGCCATGAATTAAATCTTGCATGATTAAAATAGTCAATAAGAAAAATCAATCAGGAAAATAGATGACTCTGAAGTCTTAACTGTTTTCTCCCATATTTGGTTCTCAACTTATTTACATACCTGTCTTCCAATTTTCTGAATTTACTATTTAATGCTCTTTGAACATCCAACACTCTTTTCTGTTTGCCTAACTAAGTGGTTTAACCAACCATTGTTGCTTGATCCATCAATCCTCGTGGGATCGACCCTCACTCATCTGAGGTATTACTTGGTACGACTCGGTGCACTTGCCGGTTAGTTTGTGGGTTGTAAATCTACCACACCAAGTTTTTGGCGCAGTTTCCGTGGATTGACTATGATTAACAACTATCAGTTATTTGATTGCTTAGATTAGGTGTTTTAGTTTTAATTTTATTTAAATTTTATAAAAAAAATTCGAAAAAAATTTAAATAAATAAATAGCACCAATACTTTTCTTAATTTCAGAAATTAAGTTTGGTGTTTCCTAGTTAGTTTTATTTTAACTCTTAGAATTCTGTTCTTTCTTCTTTGCTTTCCTGTTTACCGCATGGTGCGTTTAATCCTTTTTGGTGTTTTGTGCTAAGAAAAAATAATAGAGAGAGATCACATGGGTTACTACTCACACCCAAGTAGTGATTCATATTATGGTGGATGGAGGAACTATCCAAATTTTGGTTGGCAAAGTCAAAACCAAAGAAACCTCAATGCTCCATGTTCCAACTATCAAGAGCCACCACCTCCATATTTATATCAAGAACCACCATCTCCATATTCATACCAAGAACCACCACCTCTCTATCCATATCAAGAACCATCATCCTTCTACCCATATCAAGAGCCACCATCTCCCTATTCATACTAAGAACCATCCTCTTTTTACACTTATCAAGAACCATCATCTCCTTCTTATGCATATCAGGAGCCACCATCTCCTTATTCATCTCAAATACCATCAGATCTTGAGCTTCTCATGAAAGAATTCATACATGATATAAAGACGAGTGTCAAAAATGTAGAGAATTATGTGCATACGATGATCAAGAACCAGGAAGAAGAACAAGCAAATTGCTTCCCAAGAGATACAATGCAAGATCCTATAGAAGAAAGTGAGGAAACCAATCAAAGGAGTTTATACTCCAGTGAATTAGAGAACTTTCCACCCTCACATATGGAAGAAGAGGAAGATGCACAACCTCCCATACCCTTGGTAAGCAATGAAGAAGAGATTGACTTAGAATAAAACTACCAAGAGGTAGAGGTTGAAATTGAGGAAGCTTGCAAAGAGGTAGAAGAATTCAAAGAAGAACACAAGGGAGTGGAGCTTGCAAGACCTCTTCCAAAGCCATCACCATCCATTACAACATTCAAGTGGAAAAAATTTCTATCCTTAACCTTTACTTTCCCACTTGAATATGGGCTACTGGAGACGGATGGTCAACTTAGAGCTCTTTGTGGCATTAAGAGTAAGAGGAAGATGGTTAGTGGCAAGAGTTGTCAAGCAAGGTTCAATATGGTTATATACTCCAAATTAAAGTGCAAGGATTGGTGTAGAGCTCAATTGAATAGGTCTAGAAGGTTGTTTGGATATCTCTATGAGAATTCAGATTGCTTGCCACCCGGTGGGAACAATGGTGATCCATAAGAAAATGGGTGTAAAAGCAAGGTTTGGGACCCTGGAATTCATTCCCACAATCAACACTCTTGGGGCCTTGTCACTTGCTACAACTTGCTCGAAGGCATTATGCGCCTAGCTTTGAATCCCGGTGGCCATTGGAATTACAAACATTGGTAGAGATTCCTGGATCAGTACAAGCACAAGCCACCATGACAAGGAGCTCACCACATGTCCAACTTAAGGACTTTAACTAAAAGTGCTTGGTGGGAGACAACCCACCGTGGTATGATCATTCCTTTTCATTCTTAGTTGATTTTCGTAGTAGTAGTTTTCTTACTTATTTGATTTTTATTGAGTTTTCACTATTTTTCTGATCATGCAGCTATTTTTGAACAGGAACCGGACACTTCAAAAAAAAAAAGAGCACACGACGCGCAAGCGTCACTCACGCGTATGCGTCATATGTGTGTGCGTGAAAAATAAAAGTGAACAGAGAGTTGCGTGGGAGGGGCGAAGGAAGTGTGCCTTGCGCACAAATTGGATCACGCGTACGCGTCCATGATGCGTGCGCGTGTGGATGAGTGAAATTGGCGTAATAGGTGTTTTGGCCAGAAAGTTATGCTGGTGTGGGGCTGGAACTATGCTGGGCGCACAAGCCCCACCACGCGGACGCGTCCCTGACGCGTTCGCGTTGTTTTCCCATTCTGGCCGTCCACGTGTACGCATCCCTGACGCGTACGTGTCGCTTGAGGTTCGTGCGATCCATGCATACGCGTGCCTCACGTGTACACGTCGCATGCGACGCCCAATTAAACCACCTCAGCGCCTGATTTCAAATCATCCCCTCCTAAATCCTAACTCTCTCTTGTTCTTTTATCTTTTTATCATTCTTTCATCATATTGATTGCTTTTATATCCCTCTCTGTTTGCAGTTCTTCTTTTCTTAAGGACAAGCAAACCTTTAAGTTTGGTGTTGATGCTTCGCTTATGGCTTTTCTGTCTAGTACCAAAGGGAGATGAATGTGCTTCATGAAGGAATGAGATGACCACCAGTATAATTGAGGTGGTTGAGTTCCTTTCATTCTATTTCTCTCCCGTTCTTATTGTGTTGTCTTCTGTTTTCTGTTGCTTTGATTGCTTGCATGATCTTTAGTACTTTTAGTTAAAAAAAATTTGTCTCATGTATTACTCACTAAAGCTTAAATTCAAATAAAGAAGTGATGTATTGCATGAGAAATTGAGTTATATTTAAAAGTAGTCTTATTTACTTAAATGTGGTGGTATTATTTGTGATTTTGAATGCATGACATGAACAGTGCATATTTGAATTTGAATCAAAGGATGTTGATGTATAAGGAACAAGAATTTAGAGAATTATTATGACTTCTCTAAAACAAACAAAAATTTAATCCTTGAAGCAAAAGAAACAGCAAAAGAAAAAGAAACTATAAAAGCAAGGTCCAAGGCTCTAAGCATCAATGACTAGGGAGGTCAGACATGATTAAAAGCTCAAAGAGTTGTTTCCCTAGTCATATGATGGTGGTGTTTTTTGTATCAAATAATCCTTGAGACAGAACACTCAGAGTCGAGACCAAGTGCGTTTAACAGAGTATGCCAAAGGCTTTGAGCATCACTGTCTGGGGGTAACTAAAAGAAAAATCAGAACTTAAAAGAAATTCCCCAGTTAAGTACTTGTGGTGTTTCTGTGTCAAGTAACCCTTGAGACAAAACATTTAAAGTCACGGCTAGGCTCAAGGTGAAAAGCACCAAAGAAAAATAAATAAAAGAAAATTATGCTATGTTCAAGGATTAAACTGAAGTATAAAGATCAGAGAATTCATAATATGATCCGGATTCTAATTCCGAATGACACTGACATTCCTCTGATTCAAATGAGAGTGAGATGTCAAAACTGTTCAAAATTACAATGAATAAACCCCATTTTAAGAAGGGACATGAGCTTAATCGAACTCTCATTCTCATGCAAATTCACATTCTAAGCCTATATTAGTTTGGTTGCTTGAGGACAAGCAACAATTCAAGTTTAGTGTTGTGATGCGTGAGCATCTTTCCTATCTTTTCCTAGTGAATTTGCACTTAAATTTTTGAATTTAATCAAGAATTAATTATCTTTTAGCCACTATGGATGCTACTTTGAGTCTTGTACAAATTTTGTTTATTTTAGGTAGCATTCAACTGGACTTGATGGAGTTTCTGCAGCATAAGAATTAAAGGAGAAAACCAGCGAGGAGCGACGCGTGCGCGTGAATTAGAGATTTGCACAGTGACGCGTGCGCGTACCTGACGCGTGCACATGATTTGGCGATTGGCTCAGCGACGCGAGCACATACCTGACATGTACGCGTGACACGCAAAGAAGATCATCGACACGTATGCGTGACTGACGCATACGCGTGACATGCGCCACATGCAGAAAACGTAGAAAACGCTAAAGGCGATTTCTGGGCTGTTTTTGACCCAGTTTTTAGCCCAAAAAGCACAGATCAGAGGCTGCAGAGTGAACGAATCAAGTGGTCCCCATCCATCAATTGAAGACTTGCTAATTGCTATAATTAATTCTAATTTAAATTCAAATTTGATTTTAAAATAGGAAAAGATATTATTTTAATTTTAGAAATTAGATTTTAAGTTAGGATTAGTTATAAAAAGGAGAGACTTTTCTTCTATTGGGGATTCCGGGGGATTCCATGAGGGAATTCTATACCAATTAACATTCCATACTCTAAAGTTTAGGAGAATCCTAGTTTTCTTCACTGAACCATGAGCAACTGAACCTCCATTGTTAAAGTTAGGAGCTCTATCTATTGTATGGATTGATACTATTATTTTTCTATTTTAATTCATGTTTTGATTTATATTTCAATAATTTTTTTCGTTCTTTATTTTATGAATTTGGGTGGAACGGAAGTATGACCCATGTTCTAATTGAGTTCTTGTATAACTTGGAAAAGCTCTTTACTTGAACAACAGTTTGAAAACATATTATCCTGAATTTCTAATTGTTTGTATTTAACGGGATACATGACATATAATCCCCTTATTTTTGGATAATTAGGATTCTTGTGGCATATAAACTAGAATTTGATCATCACCCTCTAATTGGAATTAATTGACCAAGGAATTGGCAGTTAATGAATTTTAGAGGAGACTAGAAAGGTCTAAGAAATTAGGGTCTAGTCACATATAGTTTGCCATGAATTAAATCTTGCATGATTAAAATAGTCAATAAGAAAAATCAATCAGGAAAATAGATAACTCTAAAGTCTTAACTATTTTCTCCCATATTTGGTTCTCAACTTATTTACATACATGTCTTCCAATTTTCTGAATTTACTGTTTAATGCTCTTTGAACATCCAACACTCTTTTCTATTTGCCTAACTAAGTGGATTAACCAACCATTGTTGCTTGATCCATCAATCCTCGTGGGATCGACCCTTACTCATCTGAGGTATTACTTGGTATGACCCAGTGCACTTGCCGGTTAGTTTGTAGGTTGTAAATCTACCACACCACACACCCCTGTGTGTACGTACACTTTTAAAAATTTCCTAGGCGGGCACACGCACACCCCTGTGCGGACGCACATGCCCTGTTTCTCAAATTTTGCTTTGTTTTCAACTATTTCATCTTCTTGACGGGGTTGTAAGCTTCTATAACACCTTTTTAAGACTTTGGGACATATTTTTTTTGGGTGCTCAAACATGGGAAATGGTTTAAGGGTTTTAGACACTATTATTTGGAAAAAGTTAGCAAATGGAGCACTAGGTTTCTATTGTTTTGGGGAAGGCTTGATGATGCGTGATGAATGGTTGATGAATGAGATGCGAAATCAAGGAACTGAAATGTGAAGGAACAGTGGTTGAAAAGAGCCGAGGACTCTGAATAAACTGATGGATCCATCTTGTACTATAAATGTTTTGAAAACCATTGTACCACTTTTTCATTGAGATTATGAGACGCTATGCGCCCGGCAGGGGTCGATGTTGGATCCCGCCTATCGAGGTAGCGGCGGCGGTGTAAGGGCGGTGGTTCGTCCCGATTGCGCTTAGATGTGAGGTCGGTGGCAATAGATCCCGCTTACATCCCTTCAGATCATCAGAGCGTACAGGCGCAAAACCTTGGATAGTGATCCGAGCACTATATCTCGAGGGTTCCCACACCATGAATCTGAAAGGCAACATCTCCCTGGAGATGTGTCGGGTTGGCAGTTGAACCGACAATGTGATATTACAGCCAGAAGGACAGACATTCATCATATGCATTTTCTATCTGTTTGTATGCTTTGCCGACTTGATATTGCTTCTCCCTATTTGTTAAACATGTTTAATTGCTACTTGTATTAATTGCTGTATATGCTTTTACTTGTGTTTTACTTGTATTGTATATACTTGTGCTTTGCCAGAGCGGAGGAGGTTTGGAAGGCGGTGGCGATGGGATCGCATGGTGGATCGGTTGGTCAAAGCTGTGGGACATCGGTGTTTGATTAGAGTAGAAATTTCCTAAGATAGATTACCTTGTTATGGTACTATGGCTTAAGTTGTATTAAGGAATTACATATCATGATGTTTTGGTTTAGTATGCTTTAAGTATGAATTCTTGTGATGGATATGAAGTCTAGGATTGCCTTTGGCATCCCGGAGTCTTATATCTTACATCACTAGGAACTGTTACCATACTGTACCATATTTCTGTTGTATTTTTCAGATACAGGTCACAACCCACCTCGGTGAGTTGTCTGGTTGGTGACAGAAGTGGAGGATCCGGATATTTCTTTTGAGCCTTTGATGTATTTTGAACATGTCTCTCACTTTTGTATTTTGTTTCGCCTAGAGGCTTGTGTTTGAGAGAATAAAACTTGTATAAGCAGTTTTTAGTATCTGGTTTCATATATGGTCTATATCTGGCTAGTCGACTTAAACTCCGCGAGTCGTGGCTAGCTTCTTATAATATTATACTATTATACTATGGTGTTTTGTTATTCTATACCTGTTTCTTATGCTTTAAAGTTAGTAGATTCGTTAGTACGTTTTGCGCTTTTGAAATCCATATTTTGAGTTATATTCTCCATCAGGTTCTAGATATTATTAATTTCTTCTATATAAGATATGTATAACCTTAGAACTGTCGTAACCCTTGATTAACCTTTACTTTACAACGCAAGGTAAGGCTTAGGCTAATTAGGGTGTTACAATGCATCAGCAGCATGAGACGGCAGCACGGTATGATGTTGGATGATAGGATCATTCCTTACTTGCAGATGGCTGGTCTGTACCATCTTGCAAGATTGAACGAGAGTTGGTTTCGGTTCGATGAGCCGTTGGTCAGTGCCTTCATAGAGAGATGGCGCCCTGAGACGCATACATTCCACATGCTGTTTGGGGAGTACACGATAACCCTACAGATGGTCAGTATGTTAGCGGATGCCTGACAGACTTTCCACAGTTTATAGAGGGTGGCCGACCACCATGGGTTTGGTTTGAGGAGCTGCTCGGGGTGTTGCCTCCTGCGAACTGCATCGACAAGTTCACAGTAAAGTGCATATGGTTTGAGGAGACGTTTAGTGAGCTTCCACAGGGGGCAGATGATGAGACGGTTAGGAGGTACGCCCGTGCGTACATCGTGATGCTCCTATCGACACAGCTGTTTGGGGACAAGTCAGTTACCCGCCTCCACATCCGATGGCTGCCATATGTCGCTAGGTTGGAGGACATGAGTCAGTACAGTTGGGTTCCGTTGCGTTGTCATGGCTATACAGGTGCATGTACAGTTTGGCAAACAGAAATGTCGTCAAGTTGGTTTGTCCACTGCAGCTGCTACAGTCATGGATCTTTTGGAGGTTCTCTGGATTCCGGCCAGACGGATATGATGTTTTCCATTGGCCGTTGGCCTCGAGATAGTCTCCATTTAGCCATGCGAACTATTTTCTATTTATTTAGCATTTATAATTATTGTTAACTAAATGTTGTGGTTATCAGATGGGGAGGTTATCAGCCGAGCTTGAGCGACAAGGGGCCTCGTGTCGCGAATTAGAGACTGAGGATTGATTTGCTCCAGCCGGGGGATGTGAGTATTTTCATGTTCAAGTTGTATTTGAATCTTTTTTAGTTTATGTTGACTAACAATTTGAACTTGAATACACAGTTTCTATGGATGCCATATAGCCTGGCGGAGGTCGTGCAGGTAGTACATCCTAAGATCTTGGAGCCACGACATATGACTTTGTGGAGGGCTGTGACAGCGTTGATCTATTTCACTGTCATTGAGTGTCATCCAGTAGATCGTGTACTTTCTCAGTTTGGTTGGGTTCAGGGTCAACCACGTGCTGCCCTGAACATAGATTTTCTTATGTCAAAGGATGGGAGGGGTGGAGATCGTTGGTTTCCGTTGACACTACAGAGTTAGCACATTCATTGGTCAAATAGGGCGCAACACGTGCTACAATTTGATATAGTACCTGATCCAAGACCTTCTCATGAGAACCTTGATTGGTGGTATTAGCACGGCAGGAGGTTTTTATCACCTGAGCTCATCCTAGGTGACCCTAGGGCAGCTGCGATACCAGCTCAGGCGATAGAGCGAGGCCCCGGACGACACCAGACATGGACCAGTTACCTGATGTTCCGTACAACCGTAGGGTCGCTAGGAGGCAGCGTGTTGGGACTCGATCTAGCCAGCGTGAGTGGATATGGCTGGAAGAGGCCATTGATGTCATGGGGGGGAGGGGAAGTAGGAGGAGAGGTGGGAGGCCTCGTGGACGATGGGTCCAAGGGGAGGTGGGGACGGGGATGACAGAGGACCCGATGATGGTCATGGCAGTGGAGGTGGGGTCGGGGACACTGGGGACTCAGGTGATCATAGAGGTGTTGAGCTGAACGAGCCTCCATCTGGACCGATCGACGACACGTTGGTGCTGGGTAGGACTCCCCCATCTGCTTTCGTGGGGCCCAGTTCATCATAGGCCGATCCGTCTACATCACATGCTGTCACACCAGATGCAGATCCCCAAGGAGGGGACGATGAATCGGACGGTGACGATGACAGGAGTGGTGATGAGGTCCCCCTGGCACATAGAGACCGGCGGGTCAGACGACCTCGGCGCTGCTTCACCGGATCACATCTCATATGAGGACTTAGCGGATTCGTCACATGTTTTATGTGTTTCTGTACTAGTTATGTATGGAAGCTTATTTATGTATTTCTGTGTTAGTTATGTATGGAAACTTATTTATGTATTTCTGTATTAGTTATGTACGAAAACTTATTTATGGAAACTTATATGTGCCTCCGTGGCATTCTGCAGTACCTTAATCGACATGGCAGCATCAGCTCTGATCAGGGGCATAATGAAAGCCGATATGACATGATAATCAAGTTTTCTGTGGTCACTAGAGATCGATGTGGCTAGACAAGTATGAGGACCATTGTACCGTTTTACCTCCCAAATTCCCTTGCGTTGGCGGAGGCTGACCCGGATTAGCCATACGCACCCGCTCCCAAACTTCTTGCACTTGCCATAGTACTTGCGGTGATCCGACTCTAATACCTTGTACTCAACCCTGCGGCGAATGCTATAAGTCTTCACGCTAAGCATGACTTCCTCCTTATCCTGAAACTACTGGCCGTCCTGAAACTCAGATACATCTCCTGCATTTTGCAAGTCTCTTGCCCCGAAGCCAACAGATACAGAGGGAGCTTTCTGAGGTGCCATGGCATCCAAGTCCAGAGCTAAGAAGTGGGGGAGGGGATACTGATTAGTACCTAAACTAGATGCTCCCCTATCGACAGGTGGAGTCGTCCGTGGTGTCTCCTCCTTGCTATCATCCGCAGCAATCGTTGTGGGCTCCACATCATAATCATCATCATCCTGCAATGCATCCTCAACCCCTTCGAGTGCTCCAACCTCTCCGAATACTGGAACACACGGAAGAGAACTGTGCGCCGCGAAATCACCGTCTCCCAATGGTCCAGCCTCGCCAACTAATGCATCACAACTTCGATTCAGATTGACGGCAAATGATGGTGAAGCCACTAAGTCTGGCTCGGGTGCAATCACCGGCACTACTGACGATAATCCAACATGCATTGCACTAGAGCTGGCTACATGTCCTATGGAGTGCATATTCCTGTTCGAGCCTCCAGAACTAGATGCCACATCCACAAGTTTTGCCAACAACTCCGAAGTCCTCACCTCAGGAAACTGACGGTGACAATGAAACAGCACCTGCATATCTTCGTCACTGCTAATAATGAATGAATCATACTTCACATCATCGCGTAACACGGAAATTGGAATTCGATAGAACAACTTCTCCACCCGTTTTACGCCATGCAGTCCTAGTCTCTGGAGTATAGTACTCTTAAACTCCGCGAAACTTGTCAAAGGTTTGAGAAAAATACTAGTGGGTTCTTGTCAGTGAACTTAATTCTTGATCGCGCTTTCTTCTCAATGGACCCTCTATAGTGCACAAGAGCTACAAAACTCTCATCACTAGCCATTGTGAATCTCACTCTTCTACAAAATTTCGTATAGCAGTTTATTTTTATATACCTCCCTGCTTTGTAAATAGAAACAATTACATTCGATTTACTCTAATGCTAGTTGCATGTGTAAATCCAAGTTCACAGATAAATCAAATCTAATAGATTTTATTTAAGTTCATATCTAAATCGAATTAATTTGATTTGATTTTCATTAACTTTGTTTATCACCTCATTCGAGTCATTTAGATTCAATTTACTACCTATTTTGCTAAATCGAATTTATTCAATTCGGTTTATAATCAGTTAATAATTAATTTTATTAACATAAACTAAATTTTTTGTTAATCAAAATCAAATTTAATTTTTTAGTTAACTTTAATTATATGCAATTATTTTTAAATTTTATTTTAATATAAATATTATTGTATAATTTTTTTGCCAGTACTCTATAAATCGAATTAATTGTCTTCAATTTAATCATATAGTGCCATACATACTAAATCGATTTTAATGGTTTTGTTTTACCTAAAAGGCTAGTAACATTATAAATCGAATTGAATGGATTCGATTTACTTGCAATTGAAAATCGAATTTTTTTGTTTCGATTTAATGTGATTATTTAATTCAAAGTCATTAGCTTTAATTTACACGGAAAATCCATTTACTTACAATTCGAATCTTATGAATTTAATTTAGTACGAATGTTTGGGTAAATCGAACATAAAAATACAACTTAAAATATTAAGATAGCTTTTTAAAATGTGGAGAATAGAGGAGACTTAATTTATTAAAATAAATTATCCTAAATTTTACTGTAATTGAAAGGTGAATAGGTTTTACATTCTCATGTTATTAACATCGTTATTTTAAAAGAGCTTGATAAAAATTTAATCATTATTTAGCTTGTTATATCTTACTACATTGATTCAAGAATAATCAAAACGTTACATGCATTCTCACTATAAAAGAATTTAATCCGAATAACTGTCTTATCCATTTAAATATTTATAAATAAGCAGAAAGACATTAATTATCATATTTTGTATTTGATAGCAAATATTTCGGTAGTAGAAAAAAAAAATTATTTAAATAAATAAAAATAAATATTTTCATATCTACGCAAAATGTGAGAGATTGCGAATCCAAAACAAGTAACGCTTCACAATGGAAATATTAGGGTCAACTCATGCCTCATGGTAAAAAAAAAAATGGCTAATAATACCTCAATTATATGGTAAATACAAGAGAAAATATCATTCATCACTTAACATTTCTCTTTTCAAATACCTTATTCCTAGAGAGGGAAATAAGTCAAGGTGAGTTGAGTTACGCTAAATTTAAACTTAATTCACAAAAATTAAACTCAATTTATTATTTAATTTATTAACGAATATTAAAATTTAAACTCGACACACTAAAAATTTATGAGTTGTCTCAAATAACATAAACGTAATATACAATTTTATATAAATAAAGTATAACTTATATATTAAAAATTTATCAATTATATATATTATTTATTTATAATCTGCAAATTATAATTTAAGTCTATTATCAAAATCATATATAAAAAAAATAACTATAAAATTTTGTCAAAACATTAAGATATAAATATATAAATAGTTTACTTAAACTTATCACCTTCTAATTATGAGTTGTCTCAAATAACATGAACATAATATACAATTCTATATAAATAAATTATAGCTTATATATTAAAAATTTATCACTTATATATATTGTCTATTTATAATTTATAAATTATAATTTGCGTTATCAAAATTATATATAAAAAAATATATAAAATTTTTGTCAAAACATTAATATATAAATATATAAATAGTTTACTTAGACTTATCACCTTCTAGTTTATTATTTATTTAACATACAATAAAATTGTTTAAAATCATTTCTAAGTTTTTTTTGTGTTTAAAATTGTTTAAAATTATTTTTAACGTTAAATTTTATTTTAAAATCATCATTTTCGAATTTTTTAACAAAATACCTTTCTTCTTCCCACTCACCATCATTCTCATTTTTTCAATTCTTTCAGTTTTTTCAATCTCATCTTCTCAACTCTCGTCATAACTAAATGCAATGGTATGATAGTTATTTTGAGTTTGGAGTAACGGCAGGACACCATTCATTCTTGATTTCTTGATACTCACATTGAATAAACCACAAAAAACATTTAGGAAAAAAGTAAAAAAAAAGTAACAAATTAAGTGCACAATTAGGTTGGAAGGAAGCAAAATCAAAAGAAAAAATCCAACACCCACCATAAAATTAGAGCAAAGCTGCGAAAGACCTCGCTGCCATCGGAGACATCACCGGTACCATCGCTTTTATCTAGTCAATGATCTCAAATCTTGAGCTCTAAATCCTAAAAGATCCTTCTGATTTTATCTTTACGCTGCTCAAATTGGTCTTTGCTTTCTCTAAATTGGCCATACTTTACTCATCCAAGGATTCCATGCTTCTCTCATAACAAACAACACAACAAAGATGCCTTCTTTTTTTCTTCTTCACTTTAAACTCATATTTCCTCAATTTCTTCCACTTTGGGGATGTGTACAGTTACATGAGAATAGGGACGATGAAGGATTGGAAAAATGGAGAAAAATTTGGAAACCGAGAATGATAATGAATGGGAAAAAGAAGGATTTTTTTTCTTTCAAAAATTAGGAAAGGATGATTTTAAAAAAACCTCAATATTAAGGACGATTTTGAATGCAAAAAAAAGTTAGGGACGATTTTGATTTTTGGCCAAAAATCACAGGGACCAAAATTGTACTTAACCCTATATAGATTAGATAAGATTTTTTAAAAATTTTAAACTCCTAAAGATAACACTAGACAAATCAAAACAAATCAAATCAAATCATTTGACAAAGCCAGAAATAAGTCAAATTTAAATCTAAACTATCTTACTTCAAATTTAAACAAAAGATAAGAAGTCTAATCAAAATCAACTAGAATTTCAAGTAATTTTGAAATCTGAATTAAATGTGATGAACTTAGCTAGAAGCGATTTTGATTTAGAAAACTTATCATGATTGCTTGCACTCCAAGTAACTTGAGGAAAATCATATTCTTTACACTCCAAGTTGATGTAATTTCACTTGAGGTAAACTCTTAGTCTTCTTGATATACGAGGTTGGCACAATGTAATTCTTTTAGTAATCAGATCATTGAACTTGGCAAAATTACCATTCTACCTCTATGTTGGAATTACGAAAATACCCTCTTAATCTCATACCATTCTACCTCTATGTTTGATGATTAAAAGAGAAGAGGTATCGCTACGGAATACATAGTTGGTCATCTCCTGGAGCAACATTGATAGTGGAGGAAGCCATCGCGATGGTTAGAGGTAAGGATGAAACCTTTTTCATGATTTTTGAGTTATTCTGTGGCGTAATGTCTTTTTAGTGGTGTGCTGTATGTGTTCCTCTGATTTAGGGTAGGGTTTGGGGTGACTATGGGTTTGTGTGACTGTTCTTATATCATTTGAGTATGTCAGAATGCTTTGCTTTTACTGGCTTTGTGATAATTTTTAGTTAAGGGTGTTTCATTTTAAGGATGGTTCTTTTCGTTTGTTGCATGTTCATTTTGGATTTAGGATATGTTTTCTTATGATTGAGAATAGCTAGTGTAAGTGTGTTTGCTAATGGTATTTTCGTCTCTGTTATTGTAGATGGAAGGTCCTCCTATAACATTTGTGTTTTACCATTGTGGATTGTTCAAATAGTGTGTTGATGGAGACATGATATATGAACCTGACAATACATAAGTCTTGATGGGTGTTGAAGGAGAGACACTTGATGTGTTCTTTGTAAGGGGTCATTATAAGGAGTTGGGATACATTGAAAGCTGGAAACTGTTGGTGGAAGGCTCCTTGAGTTCCCCTTTCATCTGGGTTGAGAAGCTTAGTCACAGATGCAGATTTGCTTGCAATGTGCAAGGATTGTAGGAGAAACTAATATTTGATTAATCTATACTTTGAGAACTGTATTTCACAGTCATGTATGATAGACAACATGGAGGAGGATGTAGTCAATGTGAAAGTAGAAAGAAGCAAGCAGAATAATTCTTCCCAAGCTAAGAAGTGCCATTCTCAACCTGCCAAGATGCCCATTACAATGCACCATCAGTCCAAGAAACAAATCTTTTAGCCCACTAAACCAATCTCACAACCCAATTCTCAGCCCAACAAACTAACTATAAAGTCCAATTCTCAGGCCACTAAACTAGCCCATAAGCCCATCAAGACTACATCTCAACCCATGAAGGCTCCCTTGCAGCCCATCAAACCCCACTTTCAGCCTAAAAAGACCACCCATCAGGGCAATACAGTTTTATCTCAATCCAATACATCATCTCAAATAGCTAAGAACTCACAAGGTAATAAGAATAAAGAAAGTAGCAGTGGTTGTAGACTCACCAGATCTGGATGACATGTGAAAAAATCTCCCATCCAGGAAGATGAGTGTGACTCTCATGACTCATATGAGAGTGCTAAAGATGAACTGTATAGGCCTTTCAAAGTTCTAGGAGACAATCTGTATAGCAGTGACAATGATAGTGACAGTGACAATAGAAAAAGTAGTGCAAGAAGTGAGGTCTGAGAGAAGCATAGACTTCCTAAGACCAAAATAGGGGATAAAAAAGTTATACACTGATGACTCTAGCTATGAGGGTTCTGAAGATGAACAAAGCTCTGACTTTGGTATGTTTATTTGCTTAGGGTTATATGTTTATTGATTTATTTGGAAAATGTTTAGGGTAGCTTATGTTTTGAATTTTTCTTGGCAGATTTAGATGAGGATGATGATGATCTTGAAGGTGCCTCAAATGCTGACTTATGGCATTCAGAAAATTCTGGTAAAGAGCTGGACTCTGAATTTATGCAAGCTACTAGGGATTACACAATCTAGTGTGGTAGAAATATTTTATTCACAAAGAATGATAAGGTTAGAGTTAGAGCTATTTGTAAGACTGAAGATTGTCCATGGGTAGTATATTGCGCATGTAACAAACAAGATGGGTCTTGACAAATTAAAACTCTTGTTGATAGTCACACCTATCCAAGAAGGAGAAAAAATAGAGCTGCCACCCAAATATGGACACTTAGTAAACTAGTATCTAAGCTTAGGAAACATCCTACTATGAAACATCGAGAGGTTTACGACTGGTTTGTAAGAAAGTGTAATGTGTATTTAAATAGCACATGCATTACTAGAGCTTTGAAAGATGCTAGAACGGTTGTGGAGGGTGATGAGATAGCACAGTATAGGTTGGTGTGGGACTATGCTAATGAATTACTAACTAGCAACCCGAGATCCACAATACAAGTTGGTGTCATCCCCATGCCCGAGATTCCTCTTCTATTTGATCGATTCTATGTATGTCTTGATGCCTGGAAGAGGGGGTTTAAGGTAGGTTGTAGACTTTTAATTGGCTGGATAGAGCATTTCTGAAGACATTGCATGGGGTCAAATTCTAACAGTGTGTGGACAAGATGCTAACAATCACATCTTTGTGATTGCTTATGCGATTGTTAGTGTGAAAAAGTAAAGATAATTGGCAGTGGTACCTGGAGCTACTTCACAAGGATCTAGGAGACTATAGAGAGAATAAATGGTGCTTCATCTCAGACATGCAGAAGGTAAGGATGCAATTGATATCAGCCAATCTGAAAGTATTCCACCAATCCAAGATACACAACAAGTTGTATAATTACTACTCAATTGTAAAAAATATCAGCTTCATTTTATCATTTAACAAATTTATTTGGTATTGGATTATGTAGGATCAAATGATAGCTAGGCCACCTAAATTACAAGTGATTGAAGGGAAAGCAAGAGTTAGATCCTTCTCTGAACCTACTGCAACTGCACCAGTGGCTATCTCTGCTAAGACAATCAAAGGAATAAGTTCTGCAACTGCTAAGAAGCTGGCCAACTTTATGAATTTTGTGCCTACTCCAGGCTTCAAGCACCCAAAAAAGAATGATAAAAAACTTTGATTGGAAAGAAATGTGTTCTGATTGACTTTTTTTTGTATGGGGCTACTTTATGTTTTTTGTACAAGGCATATGAAGTACCATATTAAACATTATGGTTATCTGTAATTTGAAAGTTGTATGTACCCTTTTCTTTTGGTGTAGCCTTCTTTTTAGATTTGTATCCTCATGAAAAACCTTATGAATTTGCTGTGGTATTTATCCTTAAGACAATGTGACAATTAGCCTTCAATGGCAAGACAATGCTAATATTACTTAGTTTGATTACTTAGTCTGTTTATGGTTTAATAATATATCTTATAGCAACAGTGATTAGTTTGCAATATTTGACAATGTTAATAATGGAGAGGGTGGACTTCATCTTAAACAACCAAATTCAAACATCTATTCTCATTCAAGCCATGCAATTCAATACACCATTACTTATAGCAACAAAATTGTGTTTACTTGGAAGTACATATCAAACAATAAAGGATCACACTAATTACAACTACCACAAACATGAAAATTATTAGCAGTTTTAAAGCTCTAACTTCAGCTTCCAAGCTACCCAATCTCCATGCCACATTCACCCTCCATTCATTATAGTCACTTTCAACCTACAAATCAGTTCTATAATCTTTCTTTGTTCCACCTTCAGCCACTCCTTGATAGTCATCATCATTAACCCACTTAAAGTCATTACAGTGATGGCCCTTCTACAAATTGAAAAATCAGAAAAGAAAAAAATGAAAAATACCCAACAACACAGAACAAGATGAAAAACCTTTAACTTTTTCAACACCACTCACCCGGTACCTTGAACATGCATAGAATAATCTATCTGGGTTCTTTGCTATCCCATATTTTTTTATCACAGCCTTCAACCCGGAGAAACGTAATTTCTCATGAGTCTTCCTCCTCATTCGCATTGAAGCGCTGGAACCATTACTTTCGTGTGACGGAAATCACACACCACCACTACGACTTCCATTTTCTATCTCCATCCTCGCGGCGAACCAACAATATCAAGTTCTACCCAAGTATATGGCCCTCTAATTGTTGATCGCGACTTATTTATCATCGAATTTAGGATTAGGGTTCATCCACTAAGGGACTGATTTGAATTGTTTTAACGTACTAACCTTGTGAGAAACAACATGGTACACCTAGGCATCTGCCACTCTGGTAGTTAACAGAACACATCAGCAAACATTAGCCACTTTAGTGTATGAGATGATGGAAGGACGAACGTGAACATGTCTGCTATCTTTTGGAGACGACTTTGATTAACTTTATCTTTCGGGGATGAAAATGGAGATCGAGGTATCTTTCAGGAATGATTTTAACTATTCACTCCTCTATAGTTCGTCTCAAATCTGCATATATCAAAAGGAGAAAAATTAGATACATTAAACACAATTGACCTTCTAATCTGTCTGACTAAGACCTGCAAGATAACCATAGCTTGCTTCAAACCACAATCCTCGTGGAATCGACTCGCTCAGGCATTACTTGGACGACCCAGTGCACTTGCTGGTACTGCCTGTACGAAAGTGTGGGGTTTACGTACATGCACCGTACACCAGGTCATCCAAGTAATATCTCAAGTGAGTGAGGGTTGATCCCACAAGGATTGTTAGACTGAGGAAACAATGGTTATCCAGTTGGACTTAGTTAGGCAAATCAGAGAATGTGTTTTTATGGTTGAAATGCATAAAACAATAAATAAGCAAGTAAATAAACAAATAAAGGGTTTGGTGTGAAAACAATATGAGAAAATAATTAAGGCTTCAAAGATGTTTATCTTTTCGGATTATAAGTTGTTACCAACTATTTTAATAATGCATGATTCATTCCATGACAAACTGTAATTAACTAAACCCTAATCCTTTAGTGATTTAGTTTCCTCTAACCTTTATTAACCGCCACTCTCGTGGTCACTTAATTCCGATTAAAGGGTTAAGTACAAAAACTAGTTTATGGCCATAAAAACCCTAATTACCCAAATCTAATAGGATTATATGTCACATATCTCAATTAGTTCAAGTAATTAACAATTTAAGAGGAATTTGTTTTCAAACTATTGTTCAAGTGAGATAACTCTCCCGAAAATCACAAGAACACCAGTAGAATAAGGATCATACTCCCGTTCCACCCAAATTCATAAGATTAAGAACGAAAACAATCCTTAGAATTGAATCAATACATTAATTAAAATAGAAGAATAATAGTTCTAATCCATAAAAATAAACAGAGCTCCTAACCTTAATCGAGAGGTTTAGTTGCTCATGACTTACAGAGAAAACAGGGTTCTGAAAAGTGCGGAAGAGAAAAGATAATATTCGAACCCCCTAAGAGGAGTATCTTTTCCCTTTTATACTAACCTAATTTGATACAGAAATAAAATAAAATAATAAATCCTAAGACTCAAAGATATTGTTTGTAAATAAAAATTACAAAAAAATAATAAATCCACTTGAGAGGCCCAAAGAAAGGGTGATTCGGACTGCTTGATGGCGTTAAATGCCACTTTGGACGTTTAACGCCCTAAGGGGAGTAAAGTTGCACATGCCTGAGATCCCTTGCTGGCACTAAACACCAGTTGGGCATTTAACGCTCAGGGGGATGCTGCCAGCTTTTTTCTTTTTCAGCTTCAAACTCTACCAAATTGCTCCAAATTTAACCTAAAATAATAAAAATACTAAAACAACTCAAAGTAGCATCCAAATAGGATTTTTGCACTAAAATTAAGTAAAACTAAATAAAATCTAATTAAAAACAACTAGAAAATGACCATAAAAAGGGTACAAGATGCTCACGCATCAACTACCTTAAATTTGATACTGTTCCTAAAGATGGAAAGGAGGCACGAAGACTCATAAGGAAAACACAAAATTATACCTTGGTCAACATTGTTCTCTACAAAAGAGGGATATCTATGCCTCTATTAAAGTGCGTCCCAACTTCTAACAATAAAGAAGTCTTAGAAGAAGTACATAATGATATATGTGGGAACCAGTTAGGAGCATGATCACTTGCAAGAAAGTGATCCGAGCCAGCTTCTTTTGGCTGACCTTGCAAAGGAAAACGGCCGAGTTCGTCAAGAAAGCCTTGTCAGAAGCATGCCGACTTCCATATTGCACCTCTCAAGGAGCTTATCAGTGTCACCTCACCTTGGCCATTCGCAAAATAGAGTGTGACCTCCTTGGACCATTTCCACATGCTCCAGGACAAGTAAAATAACTCAAAGTAGGAATTGACTATTTTACTAAGTGGATCGAGGCAGAACCATTAACAACCATCACAACTCAGCGAAGTTGAAAATTTTTTTATAAGAACATTGTTACAAGGTATGGAGTCCCACACTCAATCACCACAGATAATGGAACTCAATTCACTGACTTAACCTTTAGGAACTTGGTGGCTAGCCTTAAAATCAAGCACCAATTCACATCGGTAGAACACCCTCAAGCCAATGGTCAAGCTGAAGTAACAAATAAAGTAATTTTGGTTGGGTTGAAATACTGACTACAAGATACAAAGGAAGCATAGGTAGACGAGCTATTCACATCGGTAGAACACCCTCAAGCCAATGGTCAAGCTGAAGCAACAAATAAAGTAATTTTGGTTGGGTTGAAATGCTGACTACAAGATACAAAGGAAGCATGGGTAGATGAGCTTCCTCAAGTTCTGTGGACATATCGAAAAATTCCTCATTCAACAACAGCGGATTCACCTTTATGATTTGCTTATGGCATAGAAGCCATGATTTCTGTATAGATCACTAAAGAATCTCTAAGAGTTAGATTTTATGATGAAGTGGTCAATATCCAAGCACAAAAGGAAGAACTCGTTATCCTTCCAAAAGTCTGAGAACAAGCTCGGATCAAAGAAAAAGCATTGAAACAAATGATGGCCTTAAGGTACAACCAGAAAGTAAACAAGAGAAGCTTTGCCATAAATAACCTGATACTGATCTAAAATGACGTCGAAGTTCAGAAGTCGGGCAAGAAAAAGCTGTCAGCAAACTGGAAAGAACCTTATATGGTCACTGAGGTTTTAGGAAAGGGTTACTATAAGGTGTCCGACTTAAAAGGGAACTAGCTCCCGAGGTCGTGGCACGCATGTAACTTAAAAAAGTATTACAATTAGTGAAGCCTACCTTGCTCCACGGTATACTCTTTTTTCCGACTTTATGGTTTTTTTCCGAGAAGGGTTTTTCCGAAGGGGGTTTTAATGAGACATTATAGTAAGGGCTAGGGATTATAAGGAAATCTTTAGTAGCGAACTTGTGTAAACCTTTTCTCTTTTATCAATAATAAAGTATTTCTTCTATTACCTTTTTAATTCTCAAATGCATTAATTTAAGCTTGAAAAACTCCAAAACTCATTGACTGACTTATATGGTCAGCAAGATAAAGTGACAAGGTACAAATTAATGTAAGAAGTTATGTAAACAGTTCATAAACCAACTTATAACATGAGTCAGAACAAAACAAAATGCAAAAATAACTTGGCAAAAGCTTGATTACATGAAGTCAGAACCTACAAAAGGAAAAAATAACACTTATGTATATAAAAGTCCAGAAAAGACCGATCTATCTCGCCGACGTCTTTTCTAAGTTAGCAAAAACAACATTGGAAGTCGTCGAAATAAATTCTTCAACTAAGACACGTTTAAAATGATGCAGTCATTCATACAAAAAAAAAACACTACTAAAATAGTAGAAGAAGGTTTTTTAAAAAATAGAATAAAAAGGTTGTTCAAACTACAGCTAAGACAAAAATGAAATTGTTCAAACCTAACTATTACATTAAAGACCCACAGATCGGGCCATTTACAAACCACAAAAGTTGAACAAGGTTAAAAAGGATTAAATTGTTCTCCTGTGATAGCATCCTCGGGTTGAAAAGGAGAGGTTAGATCGTATTCAAACACTGGCATTGCATGAATTGGACGAGTTAGAGGAGGAAGGAAGTCGCCACCAAATTGAGGGTCCGGATCCTAAGAAGTCTGTCTGACCTGTTCCCCGAGGCTGCGTTTGTTTATAGAGACAGGACACTGAGACAGGGACATTGAGACATAAAATCATGTTTGATAGAGAATACATGAACAGAGACAATGTGTCCAAAGACACTGAATTAGTGTATTTTGTGTCCATCCTGATAGGAAGGACACAGAGACACTAACAAGGGACACAACTTATTTTTTATTTTTTCTTTCATTATTCTTGTTAATTTTTCATAATTATATTTTTTATTGTTATATTTTTCATCTCAAATTTTTTGAATGAAAAAAATAAGAATAAATTGAATTTTCATAATTTGTTCTTGTTTATCACCAAACAAAATATAAGAACACAAAATTTTGTGTCTCTGTCCATCAGTGTCTTATCCTGTCCTGTTCTCAGTGTCTTGTCCTGTCTTATTCTTAGAAACAAACGCAGCCCGAGGCCTTTGGATCGGGCACAGGGGTGTCCTCCTTATCATCTGGAGCAGGAATAATTTTCCCATCCACCACTATGTTGTCTGGGCTGATGAGGGAGAGGTTTGCCTTGAGAGCAATAACTCAGAACTGGGCCTTCCACCAAATCAAGTTTCTCCCCAAAACTTGGGTATAACTCTCTTCAGCTTTCTTCTTCAAACCCTCAGACATGACCAAAGCAACCTCCGCTTGTTTGACTTTGTCCCGAGCTTTACCAAGGTTGGAGAGTCGTGCATCCCTCTCTTTCTCCAACACTTTTTTGGACTCCCTCAAGGAGGCCACTTCATCCTACGAAGCCATCAGGGAGCTATGAGTGGCATTAAAGGAAGTTTTCTCCAATTCCCTGGCCAATGCTGCACAAATACCTGCCGTCCGAACTCCACCTTGTGCCAAGAGCTGAAGGTGGCTTCTGATGGCTACATAATCCATGCTGATGTAGCTATGAGGAAGGATGTACTTTTCACTCCAAGCAAGGTCAAAACCTTGCTCGTATATACTTTCTGACTCCGATGTCTTACACTTTTTAGGATTCGGCTCAGAAGTAGGAGGGGGAGGATGAGCTGCTGGTTTGGATGAAGTGGTAGGAAGAATCAGTTGAGAGGTCGGGTCGGGAATAACTTATGCGTGAGCACCAGTTATATCTTTTCTATGTGATTTATATGATTTTCTGTTGATTTGTTAGAGGATTTTAGTGGATTATCCCCCATTGGATGCTACTTTGAGTTTTGTGGCTTTTGATTGATTTCAGGTAGCATTCGGATGAAGGATTGAGGAAAAAGGGATAAACGCCACGACTCGGTGTTTAACGTCCAAGGCTTCATACTTCGTGCCACAACTCTGGACACTTGGCGCTAAAAGCCCACTCACTGGCGTTTAGCACCGAGACACTGATTTTGCACACAAGCCTTGCTGCCTTGGTGGCGCTGAATACCCAGTACCTGGAGTTTAGCACCAAATGTGTACAAAAAAGTGGGGACCACATGTTTATAATGTAACAAATTAACAAGGCTTTCGGAGATTTGATTTTGTAAATCAAATAGCTATTAGAAAATATCTCTTAGGGTCTTATTTAAGTTTTATATCTCTTTTTTATTAGTACTATAAATAGGATTTAGATCCGCCTTCGCGGGAACTTCTCTTCTCCTAATTTTCATTCCACACTTTTTACACTTTTTCTCTGCTAGAGTTTTCTACATCATGAGCAACTAAGCCTCCATTGTTAAGGTTAGGAGCTCTGTTTACTTGAATGGATTAATAAATATTTGTTCTTCTACCTTTGATTAATGTCTTGATTATTGTTTAAGGATTGGTTTCGTTCTTGATCCTAGAGATTAGTGATTATTGAAAAATAAATCTAATTCTACTTGAATTCTATTTGAGTCTTAGAAAAGTTATATCATTAGAATTACAGCTTAAAACCAACTTCTCAAAACTTCTAATTATTTGGAGTTAGTGTGGTACGTAACATATAACTGCATTATGCTTTGGGATTCTTAGGGTTGTGTGGCTTAAAAATCAGAAACTTAACTAAATCCTCTTATATAATTGAGTGATCAAGGAATTGACGGTCGGTTATATTAGAGGAAATTGGATATAAACGTAATTATTGCATGATTAAGGTGGTTGACATTGAATATTAATCTGGACATTTAAACATCTCCAAGCCTTAACTCCATTCTCATACCGTTCTCTCAACCGTTCATTATTTGCTTTCTTACTTTATTGTCTTTTATTTTACTTGGTAATCAAAACTCTCATTTCAATTTGTCTAACTAGAATAGCTAATCAACCATTGCTTGCTTAGTACGTTAATCCTGGTGGGATCGACACTCACTCACTATTCCTTTTTAATTTTCATTTCTTCTAGTTTTATTTTCTTTTAAATTTTTGCCCCCTCTTTATTTATTTTTGTTCTTTTTCTTATATTTTTGTGTACCTCACTGGGATTCTCTTCACTGTGATGTTGAGAATCCCACTTTTTCTTATTCTATTTGTTTATGCATAGAAACAGGAATAAAGAGCCTTTTCTGTATGATCTTAAGATTGAAAGGACTCTTCGGAAGCAAAGGAAATAAGCTAGAGCTCAAGAAATTCAAGAAGTCTTTGGAGACAAGTCTGAAGAGGAAGCTAGACTCAGTATGGCTAATAATACTGATAATCTTGTGGTCAATAATTCCAACAATGCCCCTCCTGTTAGAAGAACTCTGGGGTCTTATACTAACCCTAATCCTGGGAGTTGTGTGGGAAGTATTGTACCACCGATTGTGCATGCAAATAACTGAGTTGAAACTATTTGCATCATACTTGATTCTAGACCAAGCTTAAGTTCTATAATATTCTTTAAATTTCTTGAAACTTCATCATGCTCTACTTGTATCACTTGTAACCTCTAGCCATTTTTGTTGACTTCAAAACAAAAGAAGAATTTTGCTTCTTCTTTTCACAATCTCCCACTCAAAATTATTCTTTTGGTGTATTCATGTTGCTTATATTTTTAATAGGCCAAGAGAAGATATGCACCAATCAAATTTATATGTATTGATTGGTTTTGTCATGATATATACAAGATTTTCGTTGGTGTGAATTTTCTGCATATCCGCTTTTCCTTCCTCCACTACTTCACGAACAAAATGATATTGAATGCCTATGTGCTTTGTTCTTAAGTGAAAGACAGGATTCCTTGCAATGTGTAACGCACTCTGACTGTCACAAAATATTAAAATCATATCCTGATTGTACCCGAGTTCCTCCGTTAACCTTTGCAACTAAATTGCTTTCTTACACGATTGCATAGCTGCCATATATTCGGCTTCTGTAGTTGATAATGCTACAACTTCATGTAATTTTGATAACCAACTTACTGTACCTCCTGCAAGTGTGAACACATAGCCTGTAGTAAATTTTCTTTTGTAAAGATCCCCTGCGAAATTAGAGTCAACATAACCTTTGATGGTAAATTCAAATATTCCAAAACATAAAGCAACTTTAAAGGTTCCTTTGATATATCTCAGGATCCTTTTCACATCACTCCAGTGCTTTTTTCTTGGATTTTCCATGAATCTCCTGACCATCCCGACAAATTGAGTAATATCTGGTTTGGTGCAAATCATGGCATACATAAGACTTCCCACTGCAGATGCATACGGTACTCGAAACATTTCTATCTTCTCTACTTCACTGTTAGGACACATCTCAAAAGATAATTTAAAATTGATAGGAAGTGGGATAGTGATGAGCGGATAATTTATACGCTTTTTGGCATTATTTTTAGTATGTTTTAGTTAGTTTTTAGTATATTTTTTTTAGTTTTTAGTTAAAATTCACTTTTCTGGATTTTAATATGAGTTTGTGTGTTTTTCTATGATTTCAGGTATTTTCTGGCTGAAATTGAGGGACTTGAGCAAAAATCTGATTCAGAGGCTGAAAAGGACTGCAGATGCTGTTGGATTCTGACCTCCCTGCACTCGAAGTGGATTTTCTGGAGCTACAGAAGCCCAATTGGCGTGCTCTCAACGGCGTTGGAAAGTAGACATCCTGGACTTTCCAGCAATATATAATGGTTCATACTTTGCCCGAGATTTGATGGCCCAAACTGGCGTTCCAAATCAGCTCAAAACTGCCCGGCGTTAAACGCCGGAACTGGCACAAGAATGGGAGTTAAACGCCCAAACTGGCACAAAAGCTGGCGTTTAACTCCAAGAAGAGTCTCTACACGAAAATTGTTCAATGGACGTTCACTGGCGTTTAACTCCATAGCTTGCTTCATACCAACAATCTCCATGGGATCGACCCTTACTCGCGTAAGGTTTATTACTTGGACGACCCAGTACACTTGCTGGTTAGTTGTGCGAAGTTGTGATAAAGAGTTGGGATTACAATTGTGCGTACCATGTTGATGGCGCCATTGATGATCACAATTTCGTGCACTAAGTTTTTGGCGCCGTTGCCAGGGATTGTTGAGTTTGGACAACTGACGGTTCATCTTGTTGCTTAGATTAGGCATTTTTCTTTCCTTTAGACTGAAGCTTTAGACTAACATTGCATGATTCCTGGAATTCTCATTAAGAATTTTGATATCTTTATTTTATTTTTCCACTTAATTTTCGAAAAATCCAAAAAAAAAATTTACAAAATCATAAAAACCAAAAATATTGTATATTTCTTGTTGAGTCTAGAGTCTCATTTTAAGTTTGGAGTCAATTGCAATTTTCTTTTCTTCTAGCATTCATTCATGTGTCTTCAAGATGTTCTTGATGATTTCCTTGCTCTGATCTTTGAATTCTCTTGACTTGAGTGTTTTGTTGTTTCTCATATGCATTCTCATTTTGTTAGTGTCAATAGTATACAAACTTCTAAGTTTGGTGTCTTGCATGCATTGTTTATTTGATTTTAGTTGCATTTTGATTATTCCTCATCATTAAAAATAAAAAAAATTTTAATTTGTGTCTTTTCAAGTCAATAATACAGAGAATTGAAGATTCAGAACATACAGCAGAGGAATTACACAGAAAAAGTTGGGCGTTCAAAACGCCCAGTGAAGAAGGCAAACTGGCGTTTAAACGCTAGCCAGGGTGCCTGGCTGGGCGTTTAACGCCCAAAAGGGTAGTGCTTTGGGCGTTAAACGCCAGAATGTGCACCATTCTGGGCATTTAACGCCAGGATGGCACAAGAGGGAATGTGCACCATTCTGGGCGTTTAACGCCAGGATGGCACAAGGGGGAAGATTCTGTTTTTCAATGCAACTTTTTTTTCAAGTTTTCAAAGTTTTTCAAAATCAAATCTTTTTCAAATCATATCTTTTCAATCACATGTTTTCAAAATCAATTTCTTTCTATTTTCAAAAATACTTGCTAACAATTAATGATTTGATTCAACATTTCAAGTATGTTGCCTTTTTCTGTTGAGAAAGGTTTAATGTTTGAATCATATCTTTTCTTGTTAGCCAAGTCATTAATTTTTAAAATAAAATCTTTTTAAATTGCTTTTCAAATCATATCTTCTCAATCACATCTTTTTAAAACCATAACTTTTCAATCATATCTTCTTAATCATATCTTTTTTTAAAATAATTTTCAATCATATCTTTTTAATTTCTTATTTCAAAATCTTTTTCAAAAATCACTTGATTTCTTTTCCACTCTTGGTTTTTGAAAATCAATTAGTGTTTTTCAAAATGTTTTTTAAAATCTTTTTAATTTATTTTTAAAAATTTCTTCCCCTCTTCTCACATCCTTCTATTTGTGGACTAACACTATTCCTTAATGCATAATTCGAACTCCATCTTCCTTGATAAGTTCGAATTTTCTACCTCTTCCTTCTATTTTTCTTTTCCTCTGACACCTCAAGGAATCTCTATACTATGACATAAAGGATTCTATATTTTCTTGTTCTCTTCTCTTTTATATGAGCAGGAGCAAAGACAAAAGCATTCTTGTTGAGGCTGATCCTGAACCTGAAAGGACCTTGAAGCGAAAACTAAGAGAAGCTAAGGCACAACTCTCTGTAGAGGACCTAACAGAAATCTTCAAAGAAGAAGAA
>NC_029780.3:20664002-20664555 GCF_000817695.3 Arachis duranensis | reverse complement strand
GAGAATCCCTCTATGAAGCTTGGGAAAGATACAAACAATTAATCAGAAAATGTCCATCTGACATGCTTTCTGAATGGAGCATCATAGGTATCTTCTATGATGGTCTGTCTGAACTGTCCAAGATGTCATTGGATAGCTTTGCTGGAGAATCTCTTCATCTGAAGAAGACACCTGCAGAAGCTCAAGAACTAATTGAAATGGTTGCAAATAACCAATTCATGCACACTTCTGAAAGGAATCCTGTGAACAATGGGACAAATCAGAAGAAAGGAGTTCTTGAGATTGATGCTCTGAATGCCATATTGGCTCAGAACAAGATATTGACTCAGCAAGTCAATTTGATTTCTCAAAGTCTGTCTGGAATGCAAGCTGCACCAAGCAGTACTTAGAACGCTTCATCGGAAGAAGAAGCTTATGATCCTGAGAACCCTTCAATGGAAGAGGTGAATTACATGGGAGAACCCTATGGAAACACCTATAATCCTTCATGGAAAAATCATCCAAATCTCTCATGGAAGGATCAACAGAGACCTCAACAAGGTTTCAACAACAA
>NC_029780.3:20662383-20663855 GCF_000817695.3 Arachis duranensis | reverse complement strand
ACCACTCAAAGTTTCATGACTGAAACAAGGTCCTCCATTAGGAATTTGGAGGCACAAGTGGGTCAGCTGAGTAAGAAAGTTACTGAACTCCCTCCTAGTACTCTTCCAAGCAATACAGAAGAGAATCCAAAAGGAGAATGCAAGGCCATGACCCACATGGCCGAACTTGGAGAGAAGGAAGAGGCAGTGAGCGCCACTGAGGAAGGCCTCAATGGACGTTCACTGGCCTCCAATGAGTTCCCTAATGAGGAACCATGGGAATCTGAGGCTCACACTCAGACCATAGAGATTCCATTGGATTTACTTCTGCCTTTTATGAGCTCTGATGAGTATTCTTCCTCTGAAGAGGATGAGTATGTCACTGAAGAGCAAGTTGCCAAGTACCTTGGAGCAATCATGAAGCTAAATGACAAGTTATTTGGTAATGAGACTTGGGAGAACGAACCTCCTTTGCTCACCAAAGAACTGGATGACTTGTCTAGGTAGAAATTACCTCAAAATAGACAAGATCCTGGAAAGTTCTCAATACCTTGTACCATAGGTACCATGACCTTTAAGAAGGCTCTGTGTGACCTAGGGTCAAGTGTAAACCTCATGCCTCTCTCTGTAATGGAGAAGCTAGGGATCTTTGAGGTACAAGCTGCAAGAATCTAACTAGAGATGGCAGACAATTCAAGAAAACAAGCTTATGGACTTGTAGAGGATGTTCTGGTAAAGATTGAAGACCATTACATCCCTATTGATTTCATAGTCCTAGAGACTGGGAAGTGCATGGATGAATCCACCATCCTTGGCAGACCCTTCCTAGCCACAGCAAAGGTTGTGATTGATATGGACAGAGGAGAATTGATCATTCAAGTGAATGAAGAATCCCTTGTGTTTAAGGCTCAATGATATCCCTCTGTAACCATGGAGAGGAAGCATGAAGAGCTTCTCTCAAAACAGAGTCAAATAGAGCCCCCACAGTCAAACTCTAAGTTTGGTGTTGGGAGGTGATGAGCGGATAATTTATACGCTTTTTGGCATTATTTTTAGTATGTTTTTAGTATGATCTAGTTAGTTTTTAGTATATTTTTATTAGTTTTTAGTTAAAATTCACTTTTCTGGACTTTACTATGAGTTTGTGTGTTTTTCTATGATTTCAGGTATTTTCTGGCTGAAATTGAGGGTTCTGAGCAAAAATCTGATTCAGAGACTGAAAAGGACTGCAGATGCTGTTGGATTCTGACCTCCCTGCACTCGAAGTGGATTTTCTGGAGCTACAGAAGCCCAATTGGCGCGCTCTCAACGGCGTTGGAAAGTAGACATCCTGGGCTTTCTAGCAATATATGATGGTCCATACTTTGCCCAAGATTTGATGGCCCAAACCGGCGTGGCAAATCAGCCTCAGAAATTCCAGCGTTTAATGCTGGAACTGGCATAAAACTTGGAGTTAAACGCCCAAACTGGCATAAAAGCTGGCGTTTAACTCC
>NC_029780.3:20659886-20662187 GCF_000817695.3 Arachis duranensis | reverse complement strand
TCTCATGACACTTTACACGTTTCTCATTGTATTTTCTACAGCATGAGTCTCTAAACCCCATGGTTGGGGGTGAGGAGCTCTGCTGTGTTTTGATGGATTAATGCAATTACTACTGTTTCTCATTCAATCATGCTTGCTTCCATTCTAAGATACTACTTGTTCTTAAATCGGATGAATGTGATGATCCGTGACAATCATCATCATTCTCAATTATGAACGTGTGCCTGACAACCACCTCCGTTCTACCTTAGATTAAGTAGTTATCTCTTGGATTCTTTGATCGGAATCTTCGTGGTATTATCTCTTGGATTCTTTAACCGGAATCTTCGTGGTATAAGCTAGAACTGATGGCGGCATTCAAGAGAATCCGGAAGGTCTAAACCTTGTCTGTGGTATTCTGAGTAGGATTCAATGATTGAATGACTGTGACGAGCTTCAAACTCCTGAAGGCGGGGCGTTAGTGACAGACTCAAAAGAATCACTGGATTCTATTCTAGCCTGATTGAGAACCGACAGATGGATAGCCGTGCCGTGACAGGGTGCGTTGAACATTTCCACTGAGAGGATGGGAGGTAGCCACTGACAATGGTGAAACCCTTGCATACAGCTTGCCATGGAAGGAGCCCTGCGTGCTTGAAGAAGAAGACAGTATGAAAGCAGAGATTCAGAAGATGGAGCATCTCCAAAACCCCAACCTATTCTCCATTACTGCAAAACAAGTACTTATTTCATGTTCTTTTACTTTTCACAATCAATCCTGATAATTTCTGATATCCTGACTAAGATTTACAAGATAACCATAGCTTGCTTCAAGCTGACAATCTCCGTGGGATCGACCCTTACTCACGTAAGGTATTACTTGGACGACCCAGTGCACTTGCTGGTTAGTTGTGTGGGATTGCAAAAGTGTGATTGCAATTTCGTGCACCAGGAGGCCACAACCAACTTCTACGTTTGGTGTTGAACCCCCACATTCAAACTCTAAGTTTGGTGTTGGGAGGTTCCAACATTGCTCTGAGCATCTGTGAGGCTCCATGAGAGCCCACTGTCAAGCTACTGACATTAAAGAAGCGCTTGTTGGGAGGCAACCCAATGTTATATTTATTTTTCCTTTGTTATTTTATGTTTTCTGTAGGTTGATGATCATGAGAAGTCACAAAATCAATTGAAAAAGAAAAAACAGAATGAAAAATAGAAAGAAAAATAGCACACCATGGAGGAGAACTTGCTGGCGTTTAAACGCCAGTGAAGCTAGCAAATGGGCGTTTAACGCCAGAAAGGGGCACCAGACTGGCGTTAAACGCCAGGAAAGGGCAAAAAGTTGGCGTTAAACGCCAGAAATGGGCACCAGCCCGGCGTTTAACGCCAGAATTGGCACAAAGGGCATTTTTGCTCGCCACTTGGTGCAGGGATGACTTTTCCTTGACACCTCAGGATCTGTGGACCCCACAGGATCCCCACCTACCCCACCACTCTCTCTCTTCTTCACCCATTCACCAATCACCTCAACACCTCTTCCCCAAAAACCCCTCACCTATCATATCCCACTATTCTCCTCACCACTCACATCCATCATTCATAAAATCTCACCTACCTCACCATTCAAATTCAAACCACTTTTCCACCCAAACCCACCCTCCCATAGCCGAACCCTACCCCTCTCTCCACTCCTATATAAACCCATCTTCACTCCTTCATTTTCACACAACCTAAACACTACTTCTCCCCCTTTGGCTGAACCACAAAGCCATCTCCATCTCCTTCATTTCTTCTTCTTCTACTCTCTTCTTTCTTCTTTTGCTCGAGGACGAGCAAACCTTTTAAGTTTGGTGTGGTAAAAGTATTGCTTTTTATTTTTCCATAACCATTTATGACATCCAAGGCCGGAGAAACCTCTAGAAAGAGGAAAGGGAAGGCAAAAGCTTTCACCTCCGAGTCATGGGAGATGGAGAGATTCATCTCAAGGGTACATCAAGACCACTTCTATGAAGTTGTGGCCTTGAAAAAGGTGATCCCCGAGGCCCCTTTTAAACTCAAAAAGAGTGAATATCTGGAGATCCGACATGAGATTCGAAGAAGAGGTTGGGAAGTTCTTACCAACCCCATTCAACAAGTGGAATCTTAATGGTTCAAGAGTTCTATGCCAATGCATGGATCACCAAGAACCATGATCAAAGTGTGAACCCATACCCAAAGAATTGGCTTACAATGGTTCGGGGAAAATACTTGGATTTTAGTCCGAAAAATGTAAGGTTGGCATTCAACTTGCCCATGATGCAAGGAGATGAACACCCATACACT
>NC_029780.3:20657791-20659830 GCF_000817695.3 Arachis duranensis | reverse complement strand
AGGGAGACACCCCCATTGATGAGGACAAGCCCATCACTAAGAAAAGGATGGAGCAAACAAGAGATCCCACTCATCATGAAATCCCTAAGATGCCTCAAGGGATGCACTTTCCTCCACAAAACTATTGGGAGCAAATCAATACCTCCCTAGGAGAATTGAGTTCCAACATGGGACAACTAAGGGTGGAGCACCAAGAGCATTCCATCCTCCTCCATGAAATTAGAGAGGATCAAAGAATCATGAGAGAGGAGCAACAAAGGCAAGGAAGAGACATTGAGGAGCTCAAGCACTCCACAAGATCTTCAAGAGGAAGAACAAGCTGCCATCACTAAGGTGGACCCGTTCTTTAATTTTCTTGTTCTTTATTTTTCTGTTTTTCGAAAAATCATGCTTATGTTTATCTATGTTTGTGTCTTATGATCATTAGTGTCTTAGTGTCTATGCCTTAAAGTTATGAATGTCCTATGAATCCATCACCTCTCTTAAAAAAAAAAAATTTTGTTCTAAATTGAAAAAGATAAGAATTGCATGAATTTTGAATTTTATAACAGGTTAATTATTTTGATGTGGTGGCAATATTTTGGTTTCTGAATGTATGCTTGAACAGTGCATAAATCTTTTGAATTTGTTGTTCATGAATGTTGGCTCTTGAAAGAATGATGAAAAAGGAGACATGTTACTGAGGATCTGAAAAATCATAAAAATGATTCTTGAAGAAAGAAAAAGCAGTGAATACAAAAAAAAGGAAAGAGAAAAACGAAAAAAAAAAGAGAAAGAGAGAGAAAAACGAAAAAAAAAGAGAGAGAAAAGAAAAAAAAATAAAGTTGTGATCCAAAGCAAAAAGAGTGTGCTTAAAAATCATGGACACCTCTAATTGGGGACTCTAGCAAAGCTGAGTCACAATCTGAAAAGGTTCACCCAGTTATGTGTCTGTGGCATGTATGTATCCGGTGGTAATACTGGAAGACAGAGTCCTTTGGGCCACGGCCAAGACTCATAAAGTAGCTGTGTTCAAGAATCATCATACTTAACTAGGAGAATCAATAACACTATCTAATTTATACGCTTTTTGGCATTGTTTTTAGTATGTTTTTAGTATGTTTTAGTTAGTTTTTAGTATATTTTTATTAGTTTTTATTTAAAATTCACTTTTCTGGACTTTACTATGAGTTTGTGTGTTTTTCTATGATTTCAGGTATTTTCTGGCTGAAATTGATGGACTTGAGCAAAAATCTGATTCAGAGGCTGAAAAGGACTGCAGATGCTGTTGGATTCTGACCTCCCTGCACTCGAAGTGGATTTTCTGGAGCTACAGAAGCCCAATTGGCGCGCGCTCAATGGCGTTGGAAAGTAGACATTCTGGACTTTCCAGCAATATATAATGGTCCATACTTTGCCCGAGATTCGATGGCCCAAACTGGCGTTCCAAATCAGCTCAAAACTGCCCGGCGTTAAACGCCGGAACTGGCACAAGAATGGGAGTTAAACGCCCAAACTGGCACAAAAGCTGGCGTTTAACTCCAAGAAGAGTCTCTACACGAAAATTGTTTAATGCTCAGCCCAATCACACACCAAGTGGGCCCAGAAGTGGATTTTTATGTCATTTACTCATCTTTGTAAACCCTAGGCTACTAGTTCTCTACAAATAGGACCTTTTGCTATTGTATTTTCATCTTGGTTTTTCTGGTTCCCTCTCTGGGGCCAAAGCCAATGATCACTTTTGTTCTTATGTATTTTCAACGGTGGAGTTTCTACACACCATAGATTAAGGTGTGGAGCTCTGATGTACCTCGAGTATTAATGCAATTACTATTGTTCTTCTATTCAATTCAGCTTGTTCTTATTCCAAGATATTCATTCACACTCAAGAACTTGATGAATGTGATGATTATGTGACGCTCATCATCATTCTCACTTATGAATGCGTGCCTGACAACCACCCCCGTTCTACAAGCAAACAAGGCTTGAATGTTTATCTCTTGGATCCCTTAATCGGAATCTTCGTGGTATAAGCTAGAATTGATGGCGGCATTCAAGTT
>NC_029780.3:20656599-20657512 GCF_000817695.3 Arachis duranensis | reverse complement strand
CCATAGAAAGGAGTATGAAGGATTGGATGAAGGCAGTAGAAAAGCAGAGATTTAGAAGGAATAACGCATCTCCATACGCTTATCTGAAATTCCCACCAATGAATTGCATAAGTATCTCTATCTTTATCTTTATGTTTTATTCATTATCCATAACCATTTGAGTTTGCCTGACTAAGATTTACATGGTGACCATAGCTTGCTTCATACCAACAATCTCTGTGGGATCGACCCTTACTCGCGTAAGGTTTATTACTTGGACGACCCAGTACACTTGCTGGTTAGTTGTGCGAAATTGTATTTATGCCATGGTATTGAACACCAAGTTTTTGGATTCATCACCGGGGATTATTTGAGTTGTGAAAAGTATTGATCACAATTTCGTGCACCAAGTTTTTGGCACCGTTGCCGGGGATTATTGAGTTTGGACAACTGACGGTTCGTCTTGTTGCTTAGATTAGGTATTTTTTCTTCAGGGTTCTTAAGAATGAATTCTAGAGTTTCATGATGATCTGTTGAAGTCTGGCTGGCTGTGAAGCCATGTCTAATTTTGTTGGACCGAGGTTTCAACTTATCATCACAAGAGCTTGTTGATTTCTATCAATCTTGCTGTTGGAGCAGTGATCTGCTAAGGCTTGGCTGGCCATTGGCCATGTCTAGTGTTTTGGACCGGAGCTTTCTTTGAAAGCTTGGCTGGCTATGAAGCCATGTCTAATTCCTAGATCGGAGTCTTAGACTAGCATTGCAATGATTCCTGGAATTCTCATTAAGAATTTTGATACCTTTATTTTCTTTTTCCACCTAATTTTCGAAAAAAAACCAAAAAAATTTACAAAATCATAAAATCCAAAAATATTTCTTGTTTGAGTCTAGTGTTTCATTCTAAATTTGGTGTCAATTGCATGTTTTTGTTCTT
>NC_029780.3:20655934-20656499 GCF_000817695.3 Arachis duranensis | reverse complement strand
ATCTTCAAGTTGTTCTTGATGATTTCCTTGTTTTGATCTTTGAATTCTATTGACTTGAGTGTTGCATTCTCATTTTGTTAGTGTCAGTAGAATACAAACTGCTAAGTTTGGTGTCTTGCATGCATTGTTATTTGATTTTAGTTGCATTTTGATTGTTCTTCATTATTAAAAATCCAAAAATATTTTTAACTTGTGTCTTTTCAAGTCAATAATACAGAGAATTGAAGATTCAGAACATACAGCAGAGGAATTACACAGAAAAAGCTGGGCGTTCAAAACGCCCAGTGAGGAAGGCAAACTGGCGTTTAAACGCCAGCCAGGGTGCCTGGCTGGGTGTTTAACACCCAAAAGGGTAGTAGTTTGGGCGTTAAACGCCAGAATGTGCACCATTCTGGGCGTTTAACGCCAGGATGGCACAAGAGGGAAGATTTTGTTTTCAAATCAATTTTTTTTTTAGTTTTCAAAATTTTTTCAAAATCAAATCTTTTTCAAAATCAATTTCTTTCCATTTTCAAAAATACTTGCTATCAATTAATGATTTGATTCAACATCTCTAATATGTTGC
>NC_029780.3:20652205-20653198 GCF_000817695.3 Arachis duranensis | reverse complement strand
AGAATGAAAAACAGAAAGAAAAACAGCACACCCTAGAGGAGAGCATGCTGGCGTTTAAACGCCAGTGAGGCTAGCTGTTGGGCGTTTAATGCCCAGTCTGGCACCATTCTGGGCGTTTAACGCCAGAAAGGGGCACCAGACTGGCGTTAAACGCCAGGAAAGGGCAAAAAGTTGGCGTTAAATACCAGAAATGGGCATCAGCCCGGCGTTTAACGCCAGAATTGGCATGAAGAGCAATTTTGCTCGCCACTTGGTGCAGGGATGACTTTTCCTTGACACCTCAGGATCTGTGGACCCCACAGGATCCCCACCTACCCCACCACTCTCTCTCTTCTTCACCCACTCACCAATTACCTCAACACCTCTTCCCCAAAAACCCTTCACCTATCAAATCCCATCTTCCTCTTCACCACTCACATCCATCCTTCATAAAACCCCACCTACCCCACCATTCAAATTCAAACCACTTTCCCACCCAAACCCACCCTCCCATAGCCGAACCCTACCCCTTTCTTCACCCATATATAAACCCATCTTCACTCCTTCATTTTCACACAACATAAACACTACTTCTCCCCCTTTGGCCGAACCACAAAGCCTCCTCCATCTCCTTCATTTCTTCTTCTTCTATTCTCTTCTTTCTTCTTTTGCTCGAGGACGAGCAAACCTTTTAAGTTTGGTGTGGAAAAAGCATTGCTTTTTGTTTTCCATAACCATTTATGGCATCTAAGGCCAGAGAAACCTCTAGAAAGAGGAAAAGGAAGGCAAAAGCTTCCACCTCCGAGTCATGGGAGATGGAGAGATTCATCTCAAGGGTGCATCAAGACCACTTCTATGAAGTTGTGGCCCTGAAGTAGGTGATCCCCGAAGTCCCTTTCAAACTCAAAAAGAGTGAATATCCGGAGATCCGAAATGAGATCCGAAGAAGAGGTTGGGAAGTTCTTACCAACCCCATTCAACAAGTCGGAATCTTAATGGTTCAAGAGTTCTATG
>NC_029780.3:20648343-20652105 GCF_000817695.3 Arachis duranensis | reverse complement strand
TGAACCAAAAGGTACAACAACCGACTTGGAAAATGAAAAACAGTTTTTTTTCGACAAAATCGATCGATTCGATTTGTTTTTTGGGGTGCTCAATAGACACCGACCAAACCAAACCAAACCGAAGATATACATACATTTCAATGTTTTAACCATGTTACTCTTTAACCTAACAACAAAATCCACAACCCCCCAAGGCCCAAGTCACTCAGCGTCTCAAGCTCTTAGTGCCTTCCCTAACCTTAACCCCTCATTTTTTGCTTCTGAGTTCTCCATTCTCCGTTACCATGCTCGACTCCTCCATCCATACCGCCTCACCACCTCCCTCAGTCAGTCCAACCCTCCCTCATCCGCAGCACCTCCCTCATTCGCCGCCTCCTTCTCAGTACTCATGCAATCCGAGAAGCGGTTCCCCTGCATCGCTCTTTGTCGTGTCATCGTGAGGCCCAACCGCAATGATCTTCTCCGTTGTGGCCATCGCAGTCACCAAGCCCGGGAAGCCCTCTCCGTCGCAACAGACTATCCTTACCGAGCAATAGCAGAACTGCAGAAGTGGAAGCCTTCTCCTGCAACTCAATAATGTCTTCTTTGGAGGTTAGTACATTCACCACTTTTTGGAGTCAAATTTGTGGTTGTTGTTGGTTCTGTTGTTGATGGTCACAGTAAAATTTATTGTTCAATAAAATTTGTTGTAATTCTTGTTGTTGTTGGTTAGTACATTCTTGATTGTTTTTGCTGGTTCTTTGATCTAATTTATTGTTCAATTTTTTGTAATTTTTATTGTTGCTGATTAGTACATTCTTGGTTGATGTTGTTGGTTATATCATTGTTCATTTATTATCTTTATATATATTGTTGTTCATTTACTTCTCTATTGACAACTAATTTTGAGGATCTTATTGAAGAGGTTGAGAAATTTGAATTAGTTATGCAAAAAAAAAAAATTGAAGTTCCTTTCATAATTTATGCGCATTGATTTATAATTTATATTGATTTCTTTATTTTATTTTGTAAAAATTGCACCAATTGGAGATAAATTTAGTGTGGATTCAGATTAATCATGGGGCTAGTTTAGTTGTTATTTAGTTGCTAAGTGTGTTTGTTGGTTTGTTTGGTTTTAAGATTATATTTGTTAGACATTTTCAAGTGTGTTTGTTTTATGTTTATTTATGTGTATTTGTTGTATGTTTAGTTATTCAGATAGATTGAAAATGTATTAAATTTGGATGTGATGTACTCTTGTTATTTCAGTTTATTGACTATTTTAAACCTCTAGTTATTGTGATTCTTATTCTACTCATTAGGAATTAAAAACCGAAAAAACTGACCGAACCAAACCGTTGTTGGTCCAGTTTGGTTTGGTTCGGTTGTTGTAAAGGCAGTAAACCGAATGATTGTGTGTTTATAGGAACCAAACATATCAGTCGGTTAGTTTTTGGTCCAAAACTGAACCAAACCGAACTGATAACAACCCTACACTCTTGCATGTTGAAGCGCCACAAGACCTTCCTTAAGTAATTTTTTAGGATAGCCAAATTTTTCTATCTTTTCTGTCTCAGCAAATCTGCATCTCCAAATCTTGTTTGCTGGTCCCAAATCTTTCATATCACCAACCGAGCCTTTAATTCCTGGACATGATCTTTGTTAGAGCCTATCACCAATTTGTCATCTACGTACAATGGCAGAATGATAAAATCACCATTACTAGACCTCGTGTAATAAGTACAATGGTCTGACTGAAGTCTGTTGTAATCAAGGCGAATAATGAAAGAATCAAATCTCTTATACCAACATCATGGCGCCTGCTTTAACCCGTACAGAGATTTGGTTAATTTACAAACCAAGTTTTCTTTTCTTGATTCTTCAAAGACTTCTGGTTGGAGCATATATATTTCTTCTTCAAGTTCACCATGAAGAAAAGCAGTCTTTACATCTAGTTGCTCTAGATGTAAGTCATACACAGCACATATAGCAAGAACTATTCTTATTGTAGAAAGTCTAACTATTGGAGAACAAATTTCATTGAAATCAATACCTTCTTTCCGAGCAAATCCTTTCACCACCAGTCTTGCATGATAACGTTCTATCTGGTCATGATTGTCACACTTTATTTTGTAAACTTATTTGTTACCAATTGCTTTCCTTCTGTCTGAAAGTGGGACAAGCTCCCACGTCTTGTTTCTGTGTAGTGCTTCCATTTCTTCTTGCATGGTTGTCATCCATAAAGAAGAATCTGGACTTTCAACAGCCTCTTGAAAGGTTGATGGTTCTCAATCTTCAGTAACAAAATAATATGCATTATGACAAGTCATGATATAGTCGGTATGCCATGATGGTTTTCTCAGTTCACGTGTTGTTCTGCGAGCTTCAGTTGGTCCTTGTACAACTTACTCAGGTTCTACTTCAAAAGAGTCCTTTTCTTTAGACTTATCTTTCATGTTTATTGTAGTATTTTGTTAAGTGCAACAATTATTTTCTTGCTCCTTTTGCAACTCGTTTTCAGCAAATATAACATCTTTACTGATAATAACTTTTATGGGCACTGGAGTCCCACAAACGATACCCTTTTACATTGTCAGCATAGCCCAAGAAGATACACTTTCTTGATTTAGGATCAGGCTTTATTCTTTCTTGGGTATTGAACATCACATAAACAGGACATCTAAATATACGGAGAGAAGAATAATCAAGTGGCTTACCTTGCCACATCTCCATTGGAGTTTTCAACCCAATTGCTATTGACGGCGATCTGTTAATCATGTAGCAGGATGTTTTGACTGCTTCTGCCCATAAAGACTTGGCTAATCCTGCAGTCCGCAACATAGCTCGAGTTCTTTCTAGAAGACTTTTGTCCATCCGCTCCATAACACTATTTTGCTGAGGTGTATATGCAACTGTGAATTGTCTCTTAATACCCTCGTGCTTGCAAAATGCAATGAAATCACCATCAGTGTATTCTCTTTCATTGTCTGTTCTCAAGCACTTTATTTTCTTCCCAGTTTCAGGTTTTATTTGTGCTTTAAACTCCTTAAATACTGGAAATACATCTGACTTTTTCTTGATGAGGAATATCCACACTCTTCGTGAGTAATCATCTATGAAGGAAACAAAATATTTTGCCCCTCCTAGTGATAATTCTGGTGATTCCTACACATCAGAATGAATCAAGTCTAGTACGTGCTTGCTTATAGTGGTTGATCTTTCAAACTTCATTTTATGCTGCTTGCTTATCACACAGTGCTCACATAAAGGTAGATTCACCTTTTTTAGTTCTAGAAGGAGATTACGTTCTGCAAGAACCTGTAGACCACGTTGGTGCACAAAATTGTGATCTCTTCTTTTCACAACTCAAATAATCCCTGGTGATGAATCCAAAAACTTGGTGTTCAATACCATGGCATAGACACAACTTCGCACAACTAACCAGCAAGTGTACTGGGTCATCCAAGTAATAAACCTTACGCGAGTAAGGGTCGATCCCACAGAGATTGTTGGTATGAAGCAAGCTATGGTCACCCTGTAAATCTTAGTCAGGCAAACTCAAATGGTTATGAATGATGAATAAAACATAAAGGTAAAGATAGAGATACTTATGTAATTCATTGGTGGGAATTTCAGATAAGCGTATGGAGATGCTTTGTCCCTTCCGTCTCTCTGCTTTCCTACTGTCTTCATCAAATCCTTCTTACTCCTTTCCATGGCAAGCTGTATGTAGGGTTTCACCGTTGTCAGTGGCTACCTCCCATCCTCTCAGTGAAAATGTTC
>NC_029780.3:20635516-20648239 GCF_000817695.3 Arachis duranensis | reverse complement strand
CCCTCAGGAGTTTGAAGCTCGTCACAGTCATTCAATCATTGAATTCTACTCAGAATACCACAGACAAGGTTTAGACCTTCCGGATTCTCTTGAATGCCGCCATCAATTCTAGCTTATACCACGAAGATTCCGAATAAAGAATCCAAGAGATATCCACCCAATCTAAGGTAGAACGGAGGCGGTTGTCAGGCACACGTTCATAGGTGAGAATGATGATGAGTGTCACGGATCATCACATTCATCAAGTTGAAGAACAAGTGATGTCTTGGAACAAGAACAAGCTGAATTGAATAGAAGAACAATAGTAATTGCATTAATACTCGAGGTACAGCAGAGCTCCACACCTTAATCTATGGTGTGTAGAAACTCCACCGTTGAAAATACATAAGAACAAGGTCTAGGCATGGCCGTGAGGCCAGCCTCCAAACGTGATCAAAAGATCTAAAAATGATCAAAAGATTCAAAGATCTCAAGATGAAAATACAATAGCAAAAGGTCCTACTTATAGAGAACTGGTAGCCCAAGGTTTACAAAGATGAGTAAATGACATAAAAATCCACTTCCGGGCCCACTTGGTGTGTGCTTGGGCTGAGCATTGAAGCATTTTCGTGTAGAGACTCTTCTTGGAGTTAAACGCCAGCTTTTGTGCCAGTTTGGGCGTTTAACTCCCATTCTTGTGCCAGTTCCGGCGTTTAACGCTGGGAACTCTGATGGTGACTTTGAACGCCGGTTTGGGCCATCAAATCTCGGGCAAAGTATGGACTATTATATATTGTTGAAAAGTCCAGGATGTCTACTTTCCAACGCCGTTGAGAGCGCGCCAATTGGGCTTCTGTAGCTCTAGAAAATCCACTTCGAGTGCAGGGAGGTCAGAATCCAACAGCATCTGCAGTCCTTTTTAGCCTCTGAATCAGATTTTTGCTTAGGTCCCTCAATTTCAGCCAGAAAATACCTGAAATCACAGAAAAACACACAACTCATAGTAAAGTCTAGAAAAGTGAATTTTAACTAAAAACTAATAAAAATATACTAAAAACTAACTAGAACATACAAAAAACATACTAAAAACAATGCCAAAAAGCGTACAAATTATCCGCTCATCACACGTTCTGACATATGGCCTAATTTGTGATACCATAATATCGTTGTGTCTTCTTAGTCTGCAGATGCAACTGATACTTCTGCATCTCGAACTGTATCTCTAGAAAGCAAGTAGAGATTTATTGTTAGTTGTTTTGCCTTCATGATCACACAAGCACCATTAGTCACCTTCAACGATCTATTTTCAATATTAATCTTGTACCCTTGAGAATCCAACAGCCCAATGGATAACAAAATTTTTCTCAGGCCACTCACATGTCTTACACCTTGAACTGTATGAATGGAACCATCAAACATCTTAATTTTAATGGTACCAAATTTCACAATTTATAAGGCATGATCATCTCCCATGAGTACATATCCTTTTGAAATAGGTTCATAAAGTGCTAAATCACTCATGATGTAAAGTAATGTGATATGTTGTTGCACAATCCAATAGCCAAACATCAGTTAGTGGTTTATTGTCTTCATGACCAATAGCACCTTTGATGCACAAGACATCTCCATCATCAGAGGTGTTTGCAACACAACCATGTGAGGTAGTTGCATTAGCAATTTTCTCTGTGTTCTTCTTGTTGAACCAACAATCTTTTTTCAAGTGCCCTTTTTTGCCACAATTGTAAGAAGTAAGGTTCTTCTTTCGAAACCTTGATCTACCACAACTTTGACTCCCACTAGAGTCACGTTCCGTTGATCTGCCTCTCATCGCTGACAAAGCTTCTGCTTGTTTAGAACTTTTCATTTGATCATCTTTATTTTTGCGCCAACTTTCTTCTTCAAGAATAGTGGCAGCAACATCATCAAATCAAAGTTGATCATCAATATTGTTATTTGTGATATTGATGATAAGTTGATCATACGAGTCTAGTAAACTTTGGAGAAGTTCAGTACATTTATTTTCTACAATTTAACACTCCATGACTGTCAGTTGTGGAAATACAGTATTAAGATTGTTGATGTGATCCGTTACTGATGTAAATTCACTCATACGAAGAGTATATAGCCTCCTTTTTATGAATATTCTATTGTGAAGTGACTTTGTCTCGTACAACTTAGTGAGTGCCTCCCAAATCTTCTTTGCTGTCTATTTCTCCGAGATACTTGATAATACAGAATCTGCCATAGCCAAGTGTAAATTGGCAATAGTGTTTCCCCCATCTCTTTTCACTTGTTATCACGAGTGCCGGTAGGCATGCCTTCTATTGCTTCTAAGCGATTCTCCTTTCTCAAAATTGCCTTGATCTTCAGTTTTCAAAGGAAAAAGTAATTCTGATTGAATTTCTCGATCTTAAATTTTGTTGTCATGGTTTTGACACCAACTTGCCCTTTTGCAGCGAAAGATTAAGAACATAAAGCTCTGATACTATTATTAGGTACCAGAGTTAATAGGGACAAAATAACACAACTATAATTTATGGACGAGAAATAGATTGAACTGAACAAGAATATAGACAATATTAAACATAATATGACAAAGTGGTGAAGTTACAATCTCTCACAATATATAGAGAAGTCTATAATACTCTCTTACGTATTATAGAAATTCATACAAAGGGATTACAAATATGAGAGACCTTATTGCTTTTCTCTCTAAATTTCACTCACTAATTCTATGCAAAACATGGCATACATTAGCAAATGTCTTAATCCCTATATAGTATTTTGTGGAAGTGCATTTGGTTTACAAGTTGATCAAGTTGTGCAAAAATTGTACAAGTGTGTACTAGAGTTTTCTTTCACATTCATCTTTATCAAGTTGCATGACAAATTGATAAATATCAACTTATGTAACAACTCATTCTTTGACCAAGTCAAAGATTGCAACCAGTGACGGACCCAGAAAATTTATGTTGGGGGAGGGGACAAAAATAATACACATTACTACCAAAATATATATTAATTTAAATTTAAAAATATAAAAGTGCACATTAATTATTCGAATACAAAAAAAAAAACAAAAATTACATTAGTTGCTAACTTTCTTCGCTTCAAATCTTGAAGATTCTTCTCTTCTTGTTTTCATATTTTGAAAATGTTGAATAATTGTTTCATTATCAATTTGATTGAATGTATCTCTTTCTATATATGTAACCAAACAATCATTTAACCACTCATCTCCCATTCGATTACGAAGTCGACTCTTTATGATATTCATAGCAGAAAATGTTCTCTCAACTGATGCCGTTGCCACAGGTAGAATCAAAGCTAATTTCAACAGAAGAAATACCAATGAATAAATAATATACTTTTTTGTCTCAACTAACTTTTGAGATAATCCACTGATTTCATTTATATTTGAGAATTGATCATCAAGACACATATCCAATATAAAATTCTCAAGTTGACTATCAAGTGCCAAAAGTTGAGTAGAAGAGAATTCATGTGGATAAAATTCAGCTAAACGAAGCAACTTCTCCTTATCAAATGCAAAAAACGAGTCACTTGGATTCAAACAAGCTATACAAAGAAGTAGCTCGGTATTTACCTCTGTAAAACAATTGTTAAGCTCTTGAAGTTGTCTATCAATCACTTGATAAAATAATTCAACTTGAAAATGATGCAAGTTTGAGACCTTTTGAATTTTGCGCCTTGATCTTCCTTGTGTTACAAATATATCATTCATATTTGGAGCAAGAGTATTACGACTATCACAAAATAGTGAAACTTCATTGAGCAAAGAGGACCAACCATCATCTCTTATACTTTGCAATCGTTGCTTGGACACTTTAACCAATGTCATAGCATTTATAATGTCTTGATCACTTCTTCGTAGAGCTTGAGACAACTCATTAGTAACTCCTAATATACTTTTCATCAAATGTAAATTGAATACAAATTTAAAAGATTAAATATGATTCAATAATTGACATGCTTCAGCTCTTTGTTCAAGATTATTTCCATCTTCCTCAATGACTTCAAGAACTTCTACCACGGAAGAAAAAATAGAAATCAAGCTAAGTATTGTACCATAATGTGAGCTCCATCGAGTATCACCTGTCCTTTTCAATGTTGTTTCTTGATTTAAGCCATGCCCACTAGAAACATCTCCATTTTGTAATGCAACAATTGTCTTTTGCATTTGACTTTCACGAAGCATGTCTTTACGTTTACAAGAAGCTCCAACAATATTGCACAAACTAGCAAGCAAATTAAAAAGTAGTGCAATTTTGACCTGTTTCTTTGCAACAACCACAAGTGCTAATTGAAGTTGGTGAGCAAAACAATGAACATAAAAAGCACAAGCATTTTCTTTCAAGATCAAACTTTTTAAGCTATTAAATTCTCCCTGCATATTAGTAGCTCCATCATAACCTTGTCCACGTATTCTTGCTAAACTTAAATTATGCTTTGCTAATAAAGATTCTAAAGCTACTTTTAACCACAATGCATTTGTGCTAGAAACATGGACAAGGCCAAGAAATCGCTCCATTATAATCTCTTCTTTGTTCACATACCGCAAACAAACAGCCATTTGCTCTTTAACAGAAATGTCTCAAGCTTCATCAACTAAAACAGCAAATAAATCATCTCCAAGATCATCAATAATAACTTTAGTAGTTTCACTTGCAGCAGCTCTAACAATATCTTTTTGAATTTTAGGTGCTACTAGTTTAAGGTTTCCACGAGCATTTTTGAAAACACGATCAATCTTTGTATTATGTTGAGCAAGAAAGTCAAGAAGCTCCAAAAAATTACCTTGATTATTTGAATTGTGCGATTCATCATCACCACGAAAGGCCAATCCTTGTCGCAATAAGAACCTAATGCACTCAATTGTTGCTGTTAAGTGAGTTCGATAATCTCTTTTAGCTTGTTTTGAATGCTTTTCAAAAACAACTTCAATATCTTGCTTTTGCTTCATGAGTGCTTCGCATTTTCTTCGAGCTTGATTATGAGCACTATCATGATTTTCAACATGTGTTTGTAATCGCTCCTTCTTTTTCCAATTTGAAAAGCCCTCTTTTATAAAAGCATCACCACTCGCACCATCAGGTTTCATAAGATAACAACAGAGACAAAAGACAACATCTTTTGAAATACTATATTCCAACCAATTGCCAAATTCATCAAGCCAATCAGCATTAAATCTACGGAGAGAAGTTCCAAAATATGTTTGTGGAAAATTATGTTCTCTTGGTTGATAAGGACCTTTTTGCAAATAGCTCTTCTAACTTCTACCAGACTTTCCACATTGAATTCTAAGAACTTATTTTTATTAGAAGAGACTAATGGAGTGACTTCAAATTTTAATAGTAGCTTTCTTTTGAAATATTTTTCTATTACTATTTCTAAAAATAAAAATATATATTCTAAATTAGTAAATTGACAATTTACTTTAAAAATTTATATGCAATATAATTACATATAATAGAATAGAATGAAAGATAAATAAATAAATAATAAGGATCACTAAATTGAGAATAAAATAAAATATATAAATTTATGAAGAGAATAAAAAAAATAGGTTAATACCTAAACTATAATTGTTTGAATTAAAATTTGCAATTGAAAATATCAAAAAGAAAAACAATGAAATTAAAAGATACATAGAGTCATATAGAGCTATACAAAACAAAATAGAAAATTTAAAATTTATCTTTTGATGAAGAGAAGATGACCACTAGACAAGGAATAGAAAAAGAAGATTGAAAATATGAAACTAAGAAAAGGGTTTAAGAGAATAAATGAGTGACGGCTAGGATTTAAAAATAGAAGGTTTAAAATTATCAAATGTCACTGGGGGCAAGTGCATTTCCATTCATGACAATAGGTCTGTGCCTTATTGCAACTAAGCTAACTTATGTTCAAGTTGCAAATTTTGACTAAAACTTCGACTATGCAAATTGGACAACTTACAAGTAATTTCACGAGTTTTCTAACTTGATAAGAACCATTTGCATCATACTTGATTTTAGGCCAAATTTAAGTTCTATAATGTTCTTTAATTTTTTTAAAACTTTATCATGCTCCACTTGTATTACTTATAACATCTAGCCATTTTTATCGATTTCAAATTAAAAAAAATTGTTTTTTTCAATATTTATCTCAAAAAATTCAAAATAATTTCTGAAAAATGACTTAATATTAAACAAATACATGCCTTAAAATATATGAATATATTATTCTCAAGCATAATAATATTCTTATAAATGTAATTTATGTGAAAATTAGTAAAGCTAATTTTAGAAAATATATAAATAAATAATAACTAAATAAAATGAGAGGTAATAAACAATCTTAGTTTATAACCTTAGAATTTTAGTGGTTGAAAAAGAGAAGAATTATATACCTCTAATTGACGGATGGTTCATATTGAAGAGACTCACCTATAAATTGAGTTTTTCTTTAATTCATTTCAATCAAGTCATCCAAAGAGAATAACATAATATTTCTTTGAGTAGTTTTCTTCTATATATATATATATATAGAGAAGTGTGTTCTCCTTTTGTCAAGAGAGAGTGTTATTGTAGTCTCCTTGTGAGAGAGAGAAGTTGTAATTCTCAAAGAAAATTATTCAATTATTTTCATATTTTATACAAATTTCTAATTTTTTATCTCTATATTTTGCTGTGTCATTTGTCTGGTACCTAACAGTGGTATCAGAGCCAAAGGTTGCTGATTAATATTTTTTTTTTCTCCGCTGCGAGTTACCGTCTAAAAAAAATGGCAGCAAAGTATGAAATTCCGAAATTCAATGGGAGTAATTTTTTCATATGGAAATTGAAGATAAAAGCCATTATGAGAAAAGACAATTGCGTGACAGCAATTGAAGGTAGACCCACTAGAATTACAGATGAAAAATAGAAGGAGATGGACAACAATGCTGTTGCAAACTTACACTTGGCATTAGCTGACTCAGTTTTATCAAGTATAGCAGAGAGAAAGACAGCAAAGAAAATTTGGGATGCTCTCACCAAATTATATGAAGTCAAGTCACTTCACAACAAGATATTCTTGAAGAGAAGACTTTATACTCTTCGAATGAGTGAGTCCACATCGGCAACGGATCACATCAACAATCTAAATACGCTATTTTCCCAACTCTCATCGTTGGAATATACCATAGCGGAAAACAAACGTGCAAAGCTCTTACTTCAAAGTCTACCAGATTCATATGATCAGCTTATCATTAACTTAACTAATAATGTTTTGACTGATTATCTTTCTTTTGATGACATGGCTGCTGCGGTTCTTGAAGAAGAATCTAGGCGCAAGAATAAGGAAGATAGATTAGAAAGCTCAAAACAAGCAGAGGCTTTGTTGATGACAAGAGGGAGATCAATGGAGCGTGGTTTCAGTGGGAGTCAAAGTAGACCAAAGTCACAAAGTAAGAAGCAGGTCAAATGCTACAATTGTGGATTGTTGATTCAGGAGCAACATGGCACATGACTCCTCATCGTGATTGGTTTTGTACATATGAACCTGTCTTGGAAGGATCTGTGTTTATGGGAAACGATCATGCCTTAGAAATTGTTAGAATGGGTACTGTCAAAATAAAAATGTTTGATGGTTCTATTCGTTCACTTCAAGGGGTAAGACACGTGAAAGGTTTGAAGAAGAATTTGTTGTCGATTGGGCAATTGGATGAACTTGGTTGTAAGACCCATATTGAAGGTGGGATCTTAAAAGTTGTTAAAGGAGCTCTTGTGGTAATAAAAGCAGAAAAGATTGCAGCAAATCTATACATGCTTATGGGAGATACTTTGCAAGAGGCAGAGGCATCAGTTGCTTCAACAAGCCAAGAAGAAATGACGATGATATGGCATTGCAAACTAGGCCACATGTCAGAACGAGGCTTGAAGATTCTTGTAGAACGTAATCTCATTCCCGGGCTCAAATCGGTAAACTTATCATTTTGTAAGCACTGCGTTACAAGCAAACAACATAGATTGACGTTTGGTAGATCAACTGCTCGGAGCAAGCACATATTGGAGTTGATTCATTCTGATGTGTGGTTCTCCTAGAAAGAGCACGAGCTATGTTGCAAACTGCAGGTTTAGCCAAGTCTTTTTGGGCAGAAGCTGTTAAAACCGCCTGTTATGTGATAAATCGGTCACCATCAACTGCAATTGGGTTAAAGACACCAATGGAGATGTGGCAAGGTAAGCCACCTAATTATTCTTCTTTACATATATTTGGTTGTCCTGTGTACGTGATGTACAATTCCCAAGAAAGAACAAAGCTAGACCCAAAGTCTAGAAAATGTATATTCTTGGGTTATGCTGACGGTGTTAAGGGGGATCCACTGCCCGCAAGGTAGTTGTCAGTAGAGATGTGATATTTGCAGAAGATGAATTGCAAAAAGAACAAGAAAATGACAGCGCTATTACAGAGATAACCACTGTTCAAATAGATGAAAAATGCAGAGAAGGTGATCTTTCTGAAGCAGAACCACAGCACGAAGAACAAGAAGCAGAGGCTAATGACATAGAAGTTCGTCGATCCACTCGACAAAGAAGAACACCATCATGGCACTCAAATTATGTTTTGACAAACCATGATGCATATTGTCTTTTGACAGAAGATGGAGAGCCAACAAATTTTATGGAGGCTATGCGCATTCCAGACGCCCAACAACTTTTATGGAGGCTATGCGCAATCCAGATGCTTCTATGTGGATGACAGCAATGCAAGAAGAAATTGAGGCATTACATAGGAACCATACCTGGAAACTTGTTGAACTTCCAGCAGGTTGGAAAGCTATTGGTAACAAATGGGTTTACAAGATCAAACGAGATAGTAATGATCAGGTGGAACGATATCGTGCAAGATTGGTTGTCAAGGGATATGCTCAGAAAGAAGGTATTGACTTTAATGAAATATTTTCTCCGGTGGTGAGACTAACTACTATTAGAGTAGTTTTGGCTATGTGTGCTGCATTTGATTTACATCTAGAGCAATTAGATGTAAAGACTGCTTTTCTTCATGGAGAACTTGAAGAAGAGATATATATGCTCCAACCAGAAGGTTTTGAAGAACAAGGAAAAGAAAACTTGGTTTGCAGGTTAACTAAATCTCTGTACGGTCTAAAGCAGGCGCCAAGGTGTTGGTACAAGAGATTTGATTCTTTTATTATTAGCCTTGGATACAACAGACTTAGTTCAGATCATTGTACTTATTACAAGAGGTCTGGTGATAATGATTTCATCATTCTACTGTTGTATGTGGATGACATGTTGGTGGTAGGTCCCAACAAAGATCAAATCAAAGAATTGAAGGCTCAGTTGGCTAGGGAGTTTGATATGAAAGACTTGGGACCAGCAAACAAGATTTTAGGGATGCAAATTCACCGAGACAAAAAAGATAGGAAGATTTGGCTATCGCAAAAGAATTATTTGAAGAAAATCTTGCAACACTTCAATATGCAAGAATGTAAGCCAATTTCAACCCCACTTCCTATGAATTTCAAATTATCCTCAAGTATATGCCCTAGTAGTGAAGCGGAGAGGATGGAAATGTCTCGAGTACCGTATGCATCAGCGGTGGGAAGCCTTATGTATGCCATGATCTGTACAAGGCCAGATATTGCTCAAGCAGTTGCGGTGGTAAGTCGATTTATGGCAGATCCGGGTAAAGAGCATTGGAATGTTGTTAAGAGGATCTTGAGATACATCAAAGGAATCTCAAATGTTGCATTATGTTTTGGAGGATCAGAATTCATTTGTCAATGGATATGTCGACTCAGACTTTGCAGGTGATCTTGATAAACGAAAATCTACTACAGGCTATGTGTTTACACTTGCAGGAGGAGCTGTGAGCTGGCTATCTAAATTACAGAATGTTGTAGCTTTATCTACTACAGAAGCTGAATATATGGCAGCTACACAAGCATGCAAGGAAGCTATTTGGATCCAAAGGTTGATAGAAGAACTCGGGCACAAACAACAGAAGATTTATGTGTATTGTGATAGTCAAAGTGCCTTGCACATTGCAATGAATCCTGCCTTTCATTCAAGAACAAAACACATTGGAGTACAATATCACTTTGTTCAGGAAGTAGTAGAAGAAGGAAGTGTTGATATGCAGAAGATTCACACTAAAGATAACCTAGCAGATGCCATGACAAAACCAATCATTCATCTTCTATCTCCTCGCACCTCCACTGTTACCGGGTTGGTTTATTCATTTTTATCCGTTTCAACAATTAATTTCTTCTTTAATTTCACAATTATGATTTGAGAGTTTGTATTGGTACATTATTGCTGCCACTCCACTACCTTGTGAAAATTAGTAAAGCTAATTTTAGAAAATATATAAATAAATAATAACTAAATAAAATGAGAGGTAATAAACAATCTTAGTTTATAACCTTAGAATTTTAGTGGTTGAAAAAGAGAAGAATTATATACTTCTAATTGACGGATGGTTCATATTGAAGAGACTCACCTATAAATTGAGTTTTTCTTTAATTCATTTCAATCAAGTCATCCAAAGAGAATAACATAATATTTCTTTGAGTATTTTTCTTCTATATATATAGAGAGAAGTATGTTCTCCTTTTGTCAAGAGAGAGTGTTATTGTAGTCTCCTTGTGAAAGAGAGAAGTTGTAATTCTCAAAGAAAGTTACTCAATTGTTTCCATATTTTATACAAATTTCTAATTTTTCATCTCTATATTTTGCTGTGTCATTTGTCTGGTACCTAACCATTTATATAACCTTAGAATAAATGCCAACTATAAACCTTGATTTATTTAATTCCTCTTTATTGACAAACAAGTGATCAATAGAGTTTAAATATGAACATGTCACAGACACAGAGGATCAATATCATTATGTAAGTGTTGAATATAATATTACTTTACATTAGTATCATTTTTGTATTATCAGTCAAATTAAAGTGGTGGATCAATTTATAATAAACTAGAAGTTTAAAAGTTTAATTAAAATTTAATTAGAATCGAATCAAATATAATAAAATAATATATTTATATATAAAATATATATATTTTAGAACAAACAATTTTTTAAATTTTATTATTTTAAATTGATTAACTAATAAAAATATTATACTGATTCAACCGATTAATTAATTTTTTAATTTTTTAACCAATTTATTATCAATCAATTTTTTATTTAAATTAGACCGATCGATTCTCATTTAATTTGATTAAACTAGTCAGTTGAATCTGATTCTCTTCCCATCACTCTTATTTATCCACATATAATGGGACTGAACTTTTATATAACCTCCCATTCACAATCAGGATTTCTCTTTAATGTCGTTCTTTCAATTTAATGTTAATGTAGTAAATTATTGATTGTAACTCCTAAAAATAATTGATGCATAAACAGTAAACTACCATTAAATTAACTAGAAAAGGTGAGTCAGCTAAAAGAAGGAAAGTGATGGAAACTTGTATGTTTTGGTATAATAAATAAGTATTTATTTGAAAAATTGTGATAAATTTATAATTTTTTAAAAAATATATATATAAAATTTTAAGAAAACTTTATGATGTTTTTATAAGTTTTTTGAGAAAAAATAAATTAAAATACTTTTTTCGTCTTGGGTTAAGTACTTTATGGTGGGAGTGAGGAAGGTGAGGAGAAGAATGATGGTGATAAAGGGTATTTTAATCCAAAAATTTGAAAAATGATGATTTTAAAGTGTTTTTAAACGTTGAGGATGATTTTAATAACAAAAAAAATCGGGAATAATTTTGATTTTGACTTAAGATGTTAGGGACGAAAAAAGCACTTAACTTTTTTTATAAGTTTTTTGAGAAAAAATAAATTAAGTCTCTAAAAATTAAATGTTATATTTATTATAAGTTTCTAATAAAATTAAGATTTTATTATTTCGTTGATTCTTATAATTTTACCAAAATTTTAATTAAATTTTTATATTTTTTAATTAGATACTTATACTAGTTTTAATTTTATAATTTAATAAAATATAAAGAACAACAGATTAATTAAATCTAAAATTAAATTGAAAATAAAATGCTAAAACACGTCTAACAACTTAATTTGTACGGATCTATAAATTCAATAAAATGTTGCAAACTTACAACTTTTTCAAAACTCTAGGATAGTTTACTTTTTTTAGTATCTATATTGGGACTACAGGATTATCATTTTCATCAGGTAATTGGTATTGATTGAGTGGGCAGAAGCCCAGAATGATGAGAGAATGAGAATACCAACAAAAAAGAACGTTATGGGTGTCACGTGCATCCCACAAACCACTCATTTGCTTTATTGCTTTGTTGCTTATTCTTGCTCCAGGTTGGAATCTGTGACCAGAGTGTCTCGTCTCATAAGTAGTATTACAAAAAGTAGCATTGAAGTTATTTTCTTATCAATAAAATAATTTTGAACAGAATAAGGCATAATTGAGGCTAAAATAACAATATCTTATTGTTTCTAAAAATTTATCATTAAAGTATGGTCCATTTCAAATTATTAGTATATGTTTATTTAGCGTTTAGAAATATGAACAAACTTTTAAAAGTCTTAAAAGTTAAACTAAATTTATTTGGATAATTTTTTTAACGTAATTTTTATCTTCAAACATACATTTACTTGAAATTATATTTTATAGTTTTTATTTTTAATTTTATTATTAAAAATTAATTATAAAATTTATTCTTTCAACTATTTTTTTATTTTTTTGTTT
>NC_029780.3:20631004-20635351 GCF_000817695.3 Arachis duranensis | reverse complement strand
TTTTTTCTCAACTTTTCTTCTTCATCTTCTATCTTTATTTTATTTTATTACATCTTTGTTATTTTTATTTAATTTTATAAACTTGTTTGTCTTTTATTATTATAGTTTATAATTATTAGACATTATCAATTATGTATAATTTATTATAATATGCATATGATATTTAAGATAATATTTTATATAATAATATATTATAATTTAAAATTCTGATAATAAAAAATTGTTAAAATAATAATATTAAAAATTTAATTTAATTTTTATTTTTTGGTAATTTAATTTTATATTTAAAAGTAATTTTAGGTATTATTATTCAAATAATATTTTATCAATTATAATTACTTTTAAATTAAAATATCTAAATATAAATCACATTAAAACAAACTCAGTTTTAATCAAAATTAATTTTAATATAATCAAATTAAAATTAATTATAATTTACAAAAATTAAACCAAACACACACTTAACTAGGATTTTTTCAGAAATAAAAAAATTCATATTTTACCAAAAATCCATTTTTAAACTTTAATTGCACAAATATAAATTTTGTTTTTTGTATAGAGCAAATTCGCCGCACCCGGACGAATTCTATAAAAATTATAAGTCGTATTTTATTTTAAAAAATTTTTAAAAAAATATGACTTATAATTAAAAAAAATATTTCTTAAATATGACTTATTCTGATGTATCTGTGTAGAGGGTTGCTATTGTTAAATATGGTTTATTTTTTTAATTTATAAGTAAAAAAATTCTTGAAGAAGCCATGGTTGTTATCTGTATATTTTTATGTATTTTTATATATTGTTTATAGATCTATATACTATTTGGAGATGATAATAATAGATTAAAATGGATTAAAAATGCGAATTTTAAAAAAAAAGTTAAAGGAATTATAGAATTCGTCTGGAGTGCGACGAACTTATTTTATACAAAAAAAATTGTATTTATGCAATTAAAATTTAAAAATGGTTTTTAAAAAATATGAATTTTTTTTTGTTTCTGAAAAAGAGTCCACTAAACTGTATATGTTACCTGTTTAATTAAGAGCATTGTATTCTCTTTTGTATGCGATGCTGACTCGGAAACGCCAAAAGAAAACGGGTCACTGCATGGGAATAAAAAGAGACGCCCTTCTAGACTTCAGTCCATGAGTGTACTCGCCCATTCTCCTTTAACACCTTCTTGCCACAATGCAAAGGAAAAAACAAGTCCCTTATGAAGCGTAAAAATTGAGTCAGTAAGTTAATTTATAAGAATTCGGAGTGAAGTTCGGAGAATGCAACAAATTATATTAATATTATGGAGTTTGCCCAAACGAATTTATCTAAAATTCAAAAAAAAAGAATATATAAGTTTTTAAAAAATTTTATTATAAAATAATTAAATTTTAAAAAAATATTGCTATAAGAGAAATTAGTTACTCTTTAAAACAATGAAAAAATCAATTTGTCCAACGATAAGAATAATTCTCAAAAACTTATAAAAAATATGATAAAATTGTGAAAGAATAAAAAAGAAAATAAAAAATATTATATTTTGTATTTTTTGATTGATTGAATTGTATTTATATGGTAAATTATGAAGGTAAAATTAAATATATATAGAATATTGTTCTATGAAAGATAAAAATAAATAAAGATAAGATAAGAACAACTAAAGATAAAATAAAAATAAGATAATAAAAACTAAAATTGTAATTTAATTATGTATTCTGTTGAGTTAAATTTGTGGATCACGAAATTTTTGTATTATTGTTATGAGTTGAGGTGAAAGAGTAATTTTTTTTTTTTTTGTGATGGGTGAAAGAGTAGTTTAATAGAATAAAAATTTATTAAAGACTTGTATTCGATTTAAAATTCATTCAAGATTAATTTGAGTGTTTACTCAAAATATAACAAAAATATTGTAACTAGATACTGACATTGACGTATAGATTATTAATTTGAAAATAGTGATATTTTGACGATAAATTTTAAAAACAAATAATGGAATGAAGGAAAGGAGATTGGGGCATGTGAGATTATAATTGTTATCAATCAAAGTCACACAAATATTATAATATCATGCGATTTAACATACCACCATTATTTTGATAACATATAATTGGGATAAGTATATACAAATATTTCTAAATCTGACGAGTGATCGTTGTATTTGATTCATGGCAATGTCTCTCAGGATCTGAAATTGAAGATCACGCTGACACATACCACCAAAGTAGCCCATGCTGTGTAGCACTATAATGTTAGTCTTGTTAGATGTGAAACATTACATGTGGGGTCCCTAGGCTGCATAATTTGATAGTTTCCTATCCATTAAGGTTTCTTGTTATTTATTCACCATTCTCATTTGTCTACAGGGATTACTATTTGGGAGTTTCCTATCCTTGAAGGTTTCTTGTTATTTATTCACCATTGCCATTTGTCTATACATAGGCGGTTACTATTTGGGGATTACTCATCTAAATTTATATAATTAATAATTGTTAAATAATTTAAAATATTTAATTAAATAATTTAACTTGATACATGTCAATAATTTAATTATTATCTTCTAATCGGTAACCACATCATTATTTTGTAAGAAAAAGTTTATATAATTTATTTTAATGGCTTAATAATTTTTTTTCAAATTTTTTAGTCTAATAAGTTAATAATTAATTTCTCGTTGATTGGAGTTTTAGTTAAAAATTTGTAACTAACCAATAATATACAAAATAAAATTTAAACTCTCAATATTTATTTAAATTAATTAATTAATTAACTATTAGAGCTATCTAAGTTGGTTAACTCTATCTTTGTTAGTTGGTAGCAGTATAAATCCTTATAAAGTAAACTGCTTAAACCCGAGTTAAAAAAGAGTGAAACGGATAATTAATTGAGAAGCTATTCAAAAGTGTCTTCCCCTTATTTGATACCATTAAATAGAAGGGAAAAATTTGTGGCTGGTGATGTATCTTTGTACTTTTATCTTTCTTACCAACAATTAATTAAATATTTATTTCTAATATCAACCTGCATTAATTTATTTTTTATAAATTAATTATATAATTATAACAAATATTAAGTCAGTTAAGATGATAAAAATCTAATATTTTAATAAAAAATTTTGGATTCGAATCTGTAAAATAGTAAAAACATATTATAAATTATATATAATAAAAGATACTTTTAAAATAAATTTGTGCACTAAATTTCTATTATAAATATCTAGATTTTAGATAAAAAGAAAATATATCTAGTTGAACTGGGTTACGTACAATAATAATTTATGAAAGCTAGCTAGCTGCTCCTAAGTCATTTAAATGTACTACAGGGGACACAAAACCCAAAGCAACAAAATATACCCTCTCTATTAATTAGTTGTCACTTTTATTAGTACTCCTGGTGAGTCTTGATCATTGTGTCTAAACTTTCCGTTAATAATTAAACATTTTATGCGGTACGGTGTAGTAATTATATATAAAGACAAAAGCATTTCAATGATAAGTATCTATCAGTTTTCTTTATTGCCATGCCTTAAAAGAATGTGGTAGAAATGCATGTATCATATTTTGCACTTCATTCATGTTAATCTTTACATGTTCTTCTTCTTTTTTCTCTATGCATGCCACCACCATAACCATATTAATCTGCACATAATTAAATATGAATATTTGGAAATACCGTCACTAATTACTTCATACTTGGCTTAAAATTTTGGTTTCCCTTCTGTCATTATTTTAAAAGTTTCCGGTATGAGTTATGAGATGAATTGGAGATTTGTGGGTCGAGGTGATTGTCAGATTATCTGACTGGAGCAATGGGATAGGTGCCTGCAAAGACACTTTAACGTTCAAGTCAGAATGAATGTAAGAGATAAAAAGTGTGTGGAATGAATTATGTACCTGAGGGGACCTCTGATTCCCCTTTATATCTTATTTATTAAGATAATATGGATATTTGATTTTGAATGTCTGTTAGGAATTGTAGGGCTGGTCCAGATCGCGAGCGGGTCGAGGCCCAGCTAATTGGGCGCGGAAGTTACTCCAAGTTGGTGGACCCGAGAATCGGATCCGTAACAGTTGCCCCCGGAGTGAGAGGGTGAGGGTGGTCGATCTCGTCGCTGAAGGAGCTTTCGGTCGCTGTTGTGTGGCTTGGTGGGTAAGTGCGTCATCCGAGTTCCTTGGTTAAGACCGGGGGTTCGAGAAACGCCTGGTCGTTTTATAGCTGGGTTGAGGGCGTGTCACCCGGATTTCTCGGTCGAGAGCACTTAGCCGTTTTGTAGCTTGTTCGTTGGTTTTTCCAAGGGGGTTTCGCTAGTTGTAGTTCCCCATGTGTCATAATGACATTTAATGCTAAGGGAGATTT
>NC_029780.3:20630655-20630914 GCF_000817695.3 Arachis duranensis | reverse complement strand
TTGTAACCATGCCTTTTTGCTTCATAACTCCCTCTGCTTCTCTTTTTTCCTCATACTGCATACATTGTTCTTGTTGTTTTGTTGGTTCCACTCGTGCGTTTCCTTTCTGCCTTTCGTGCTGTGTTTACTTCTCTACTTACTTCAGACAATCTGGTATGCATTTCTCTTTTTCTGCTTGCTTACCTGTTTTATTTGTCTGTGATCTATTTTGGATTGCTCTCTGTTTCTGTATTTTTCCATTTTGGGTTCTTCTTCCGAG
>NC_029780.3:20597842-20630591 GCF_000817695.3 Arachis duranensis | reverse complement strand
GTGTGTCACTATTTTTGGTATGGTTCTGGGATAAGTACGAGGGGAAGAAGTTTTGGCTTTTGGATTTCTATTTGGGTGCACTTTGGTTTATGGTTTTCTTTTGGTCCTTGGGGCTGAAGGCTAATGGTGGTGCCCTCCCCCTTCTTTTTTAGGTATGGCGCAACGGAGAAGTAAGAATCCTAGGGCTCCCATCGTCCCGATCGGCGGTGTTTCGAACACGTATTATTGGGTGACCTCCGACGTGTGGGGGACGCTATCGCGTGTGACCGAGGTGGACCTTCCGAGGATCCGTGATGTAGGGGCTGTTTGTGGGGGTGGCGAGGTGGAGCGTCATTGTGAGCTTGTGCTCCCCGGGGTGGATGAGAGGGTTTGCTATATAAACCTTGACTCCCCCCGAGTTGCCGATTGGATGTAGGTCTACGAGTCCATGTTCACGCAATTTAGGGTGAGGTTCCCTTTCTCAGATTTTGTGCAGTCACTACTTAACAAGTGGCGCTCTCTCAGCTGCATCCTAATAGTTGGGCGGCCATCCGGATTTTCGAGTTTGTTTGCAAATACCTGGAGTTTCCTGCTTGGGTGGAGGTATTCTTGTTCTTCTTCTTATGTACACTTCCTGTAAAATTTACAAAATTAATGAATGATTAGCTAATAAATTAATTATCAATCAAAGAAATTGAATTTTATAGTTAAATTAGGTAGAATTAATTAAAATATGAATTTTGACACTAATTTTAAAAAATTTGACCCAAGATTGAGTCAAATGGGCCAAACCGAGCCCAAGGCCCAACCCAAAATTCACTAATATCTTGAGCTTCAGCTTATTTCTCCCCCAACAAATGAAGAACACACTGGGAATGCATGGAGGAGAAGAGAGTTAAGAAACAAACCCTAACCCTTCACTAAATCTCATATAACTTTCAATTCGGAACTCCGATCGCCGTACTGTTTGCGGCCACGCGTCCACCGCATCGAGCTCTACAAAGTCTAGTATACAATTTGGTAAGAAAATCACGTTTTCATCCTCAGAATCTCTTCTCCCAAATTTGAAATTTCAAGGTTATGGGTGTTGAGATTTTTTATAGTTTGATGTTTTAGGGTCTATTTAGCTTGAAGAATTAGCGACTTTTTGTTGAATTGAGGCATGAGTATGGTAAGGATCTTCAGACCCTAGTGAATTTCTTGGTTAAATGTGGTTGATTATTAATTTGTGTATATAAATGTGATAATGTGTATTAGGTAGTGAATATGTGATTGTGGAACAAAATTGAGGTGGTTGGAAGCTTGGGTTGTGCTTTGGTTGTTGAATTTTAGTGGTGGAGACTTCTGACCTTTCTTATTTGAGGTGTCTTTGGCATAGGGAGAAATCGGCCAAGGTATGGTTTTGGTTTCTCATATGTAATATATAATGTTTTGTGAAAACTTAGGCCAGACGACCATAGGATAAGATGAATCATATGTTGGTGCATATTTGGTAGTGTTGGTTATTGAAATATGTGTTGTTTTGCTGTGGATAGTAGGTATGTTGGTTTTAAAAGGGGAGTGGTGAATGGTTGGTGAAATAATGATTATTATGAATGACAATGATATATTGACGATTGAGTATAAATGTGGTATTGAATGTGAATTGTTGGGGTTGGACTTGATGAATTTGTGGAAGGGGATGTCATGATAGGAAAAATGAAGTGTTGAGGGGTGGTTTGGTATGTGTTAGTGCTATGTATAGTTGTGTAAGATTGCTAAGAAATTGTGATTTGGTGAAAATAGAGGTTTGAGAATTTTTTAGAAAAACTTATTTTTTTTACCAAACTTTGGTAAGCCATAACTCGACTTCCTGATGCCTAATATTTTCCAAACTTGTTCCATATGAAAATTGGGTCCGTGAAGTTTACACTGTTTGAAGAACGTGCAAAAAATGATTTTTAATGAAGAAGTTATGCGCATCGGAAGTTTGGTGTGTAAAATGAATTCTGCAGCACTTAACAAATTTTTATCTAACTTGCAGAACTCGCGTACGCAAGCATGCACGCGACGCGAGCATTCTATTCTGTTTCGGCCATCTTTCGTATGTGGAAGGGTGCATGCGTGCGCATGAGCTGACGATTGATAAGTCCGCGTACGCAGGCAAGTGCACACGACACGAGCAATCAATTCGGACCAAGGGAGCTCGCGTATGCAAGCAGGAGTCGCTACGCGAATGAGAAAATTTACACCCCTGTGTATGCGCAACATGGCATGCGTACGTGGGATCCTATTTTCAGCAGCATTGAGCTTATGTGATTTAAACGTGATTTCAAACTTCTAAGCCTCTATTTTTACTCTCTAAGACCCTAAAATTTAGTTTTAATTATAGTGAGGGAGTTGAACCTTGAGAGGATAATAACTTACGAGTGAAGAAAGATTGTGAAGGGGTGATGTATATTGAGAAGTGTGGGAATGCTGAGCTTTGCGATGAATTGTTGAAAATAATGAATATGACATGATTAAGAATGATGAAATGTTGATTTGTTATAATTGATAATTGAATTGAGATTGAATGAATTCTTAAATTAGATACCCGGGCAGTAGCAAGGATTGTGGTTCGTCTCGCTTGCTCCAGGTCAGTGTTTTTGATGCCTAGGTAGCAGCAGCAGTAGTGGATTATTTCACTTGCTCCTAGTTGAGTTTTTAAACACCTGCCTGGATAGTAGCAACAGTAGTGATTTATTTCACTTGCTTTGGGTTAAGCGGGTAGTAGCCGGGGCGTTGTGGCTCAAACCCACTTACTTCACAATGGGTGTTTTTATCCACGATTAGCTATCAGGACATGTCGAGTTTGACTATACGACTGACAGATGATATCATCAGCAATAGGGCAGATATACATCATATACATATATTTGTTTTGTTTGATTGTGCATTTATTTGGGCTTGCCTAAGTGATTATTATACTTACCTACTATATTTGCTACCTGCTGTATCTGTATCCTACTTGTGTTTGCTTTGTCTGTATTGCTTATCTGTGCACTGGAGTTTTAGAGGATTGAAGAAACGCAGAATTTAGGGCTTAAATTAGAAAGGAAATTAGAAATAAGAATCTTAGATAACATCCCTGTTTATGATTTTCAATTTATAATTTTAAGATTTAAATATGAGTGTCAGAATTTTAGGATCGCCTCTGCCTTTTCCAGGACCTTATATATTATATATGTTGGCACCATTACCATGCTGAGAACTCTCCGTTCTCATTCCATAAGGATATTTGTATTTTTCAGATGCAGGTTGAGAGACACCTCGCTAGGCATCTGGAGTTTCTGTCACGGCGGAGTGGGATATTGCTTTTTGGGGTGTTTTATGTATAGACTTCTCTTGTGTTATATTTTGATGTTGTACCTCACAGAGGCTTTTGATGGAGAACTAGGGTTGATTATGGGTATTTTGATCTTGGGATTATATGTATGTATGTAAATATTCTCCAGTCAGCCTTAGCTTCGTAGGTTGGGCTCAGAGCTTGAATATTCTGTATCATTGAGCGTTATCTTGAGCGTTGCGCAAGTAAATGTTATCTTGAGCGTTGCGCTTTTATTTTTCATGATTTTGCTTTAACCAACCTTCAAGACTCTTCGAATATTATATCCTTTCAATTATTATACATATATTTTATTTTTAGAGGTCGTAATACCATACCACCTCTGCTTTACGGCTTAAGTGTAAAGCTTTGTGTGGTAGGGTGTTACATTATGGTATCAGAGCAGTTCATTCTTGTAGAGCCTGAAACAGTAGGGAATAACCCTATAGACTTTATGGCTATCCTGGGAAACACGGCTGCGGCTATGCAGGCGACAGTCGAAGCGTTAGGAAATCAAGCGAACCATGAAAATGGTAATAATAGGAATGAAGGGCCGATGACACTTGCTACTTTCTTGAAAGTGCAACCTCCATCCTTCAGAGGGACTACAAACCCTACTGAGGCCAATAATTGGCTTCAAGCAATGGAGCGGATTCTATTTCTCTCGGGCCAGTTGCTGCTGGGTTTGAGAAGGAGGTGGTCATGGTTTTGGCTACTGAGGCGATTAGGAAGCGGAGGAGGGCGGCGGATAGTAGCAGTGGTGAGAACATAGAGGAGGAGGGACCGGTGCCCTTCATGATGGATCGGAATTTCGATGTGCCAACTTTCATTGATCAGCACCTCCTCTCGGGAACCGAGGAGTACTTCCACGACTGTGACGTTGCCGGTCAAGCGAGGTCGGCATACCGGGCACTTTTTCGTACCGCCATCATCGTCCGCAAGCCAGAGTCGGTATTGGCTTAGGTGTGTCTCCTAGATGGCAAGCTTCGCCAATCTCACGTGGAGGTCGGGAAGCTGAAGGGGGGAGATAGAGGTGGCAAAAATAGCTCAGCTAAAGGCAGCAAAAGATGCCAAGGATGCCAGTGGTGAGCTTTTCTGTCTTTCCGAGGTGGAGACTTCTCTCCCCAATCAACTTGCTGGTGAGTGTAAGCGTTCCTCTGATGCTGAGTCCAAGGCCGCCGTGCTGCTATCTGAGGCGAAGGCTCTGAGGGCTGAGGTGGCAAAGCTGAAGAAGGAAAAGGGGGAGTTGCTGGAAGATGTGAAGGGCGTAGTTTCTGATGCCAAGGAGATGATGAGGGCTCAGGCCCCAGGGACAGATGTATTTGTGATGGGGGCATTTTGCACTATTAGGGATGGCCAGATTGTGGACCTGGAGTGACTTTGTAAAAATATTTTGTTAAGTTTGTAGGCCGTTTTTGCATAACTCTTGTTTTTTTGTTCAGAAGCCATTTGGTCGGCCGTTATTGTTTTTGTTTACTTATTTCGAAGTCGTTCAGGCCGTTTACTCGTATTTTTATGAATACTTTATGGCCTTTTGGTGGATCATATTTGTATATAGTTGGCCTCTTGGTGGGACGTGTTTGATACTTGCTTAGTTATGGATATCCATGTTTTTTGGCCTTAGTGGTGATCGGTCCCCGGGAGTAGCCATGTTTAGTTCGTGCCGTCGAATGGGGCAATGCATTTGAAAAAACAAAGAATGAACTTTATTTAAAGTTTGGGCCTCGTTAAAACCTCTTGACATGGGTAGGAAAGAGTACCTGATAAAATGAATATGCAAAAAAATGGTAATAACTTAAATAATAAACAAAACAAAAGTAAAAGGTAATCTAAACAACCTCGATCTTATCGCTTGGAAGGATGCTCTTACGTATAGTAGCGCCGCAAGTTGGTGGCATTCCAGGATCTCGGAAGCTCGGTCCAATCTAATCGTTCAAGCTTTTTCGTCAGAAGGCGAGGTCCTTTGGTCCAAAGTCCCATCGTACCATGCCACGATTGTACCTTAGGCTTATTCTTTGTTTTAGGGCTAGCTCCCATAGGTGTGCTATGCTCCTGACCTCGTCTGTGACGTCCCGTCTTACCTATTCATCGTTTCCTCTGACATTCCTCTAATAAACCATTTTTTATGGTTTACTTTGTATTGAATTGAGTGAATTTTATCAACTATTCTCACACATATCCATATAAATTGCATGATTTTAAGTTTCATTCCAAATTTTATGTTATGATTGAAAACATGTTTCTTTGGCCTTAAATTCCTAATTTTTTATCAACTCTTATTACCATTCAATGCCGTGATATGTTTGTTAAGTGTTTTCAGGTTTTATAGGGCAGAAATGGCTTAGAGGATGGAAATAAAACATGCAAAAATGGAAGAAACACAAGAAATTAAGGGATTTCAAAATCTGGTAGCGATGCGCACGCGTGGACGACGCGTACGCGTGCCTGGTGAAGCAAACATACGACATGCATGGGTGGCTGATGGCTACACATGGTTCGGTGCAAGGTTCAATGACACGTACGCGTATGCCTACCAAGTTTCAAGCCCAAAAATACAGATTAGAGGTTGTAGAGTGAAGCTGGAAGGGAATCAATCATTCATACTTTCATTCACAAATTTTAGGTTTAGATGTAGAATTCTAGAGAGAGAGAGGCTCTCTCCTCTCTCTAGGTTTTAGGGTTTTTAGTCTTGTTCTTTCTCAATTTCAGATTGTTACCTTACTTTAATTTAGGTTTCTTCTACTCTTATTTATTCTAGCACTTTAGTTATCTACTTCCCTTGTCGATTCTTTTATTTTGCTAATTTAGTTTATGAGTTCATGTGTTACTCTATCCGTTCTTCCAGTTGTCGCGCCTTCGGAATGATACCTTGTTCTGCTATTTGGTGATAGATTTTTGTGATAGAGGCAGGTACGGGGGTGTAGTTTGTGAACCTCCGTACCCTCAGTGGTCGGTTGGGGGGTAGAAGATTTGAATTGTTCTTTCGAGGTATCTTTTGGTGGTGGGTTGCTGCGAGGTGTCATGCTGCCGTTTGTTGGTGGCCACGACTTGGATTACCTCTTCGTTGTTTATGTACTCTTTCGTGACGCTATAGATTTCATGCATGGTCTAGACTGGCTTGGTGGTGAGGTGCTTTTGAAAATCTTCATTCATGAGGCCATTGGTCAGACAAAGGCTGGCTATCGAGTCCGTGAGTCCGTCAACCGTTAGGCACTCATCGTTGAACCTGTTGAGGTATTTTCTCGTGGATTCATCTTGTCTCTGGGTTATCCTGAGTAGGCTGATCGAATGTTTTGCTTTTGTTATCCTAGTGGTGAACTGTGCCATTAACTTTTTGGAGACGTCGTCAAAATTGGCTATGGAGCCGTTGGGAAGGGCATTGAACCATTTGATCGCGGGACCGACTAAGATTAACGGAAAGGCCCTACATCGGATCGCATCGGAGGCTCCTTCCAGTTTCATCTTGGCCTCGAAGGCCATTAGGTGTTCCTGGGAATCCTTGGTGCCGTCATACTTCATGTTGGTGGGTTTGTCAAAACCTTTTGGTAGTTTGGCTTTCAGGATTTTCTCCGTGAATGGGTGGCTCCCATTATCACGTGCTCGCTTCGTTCATTCTCATAGTGTCGACGTTCCGGATTTCTGGAAATGTTCCAGTTGCCTCGTTTGTCGTGTCATTGTTCAGGTGACCTGTTGTTCCTGGTTTCACGATGCGATCAGGTCTTGGAGGTTACTTGGCTCGCATGCTCCGGGTGATATCGCTCTTTGGATGTGACCCCGCCTTCAAAGTTTTGCACTCTGAGGCACAATTCCTAAATTATCTGGATTGCTTTTTCTCCTAGGCCATCAAGTCATAGTTATCAGAACTGAACCGGTAATCGACCCGGCCAAGTTATTGGGTCACTGGATTACTGGTTCAACCGGTGGATCACAGATTCAACCGGTTGACCCAGTCATAATTAAATAATTATATAAAAATTTAATTTTTACATCAAATTAACTTATTTTCTAATTTATTAATTAATTAGTATTTATTACATTATTCAAATATATGTTGAAAAATATGTCCTGATTAATAAAAAAATTTTGTTTATCTTTTTTAATTTATACATATTTAACAAAGTTTAATTTTTATTTTAATAATGATATATAATTAAAAATTAATTAATTTAAGAAAGAATAAATATAAAATAAAAATAAATTAAATTAATATGAATACTATTCATTAGAATAAAAAAGTCTTAAATTTGCATGCCAAAAAATATTAATATATAAGTTATTAATTAGGATATATTTAATAGTTGGTAATATATTTAAAAGATATAATGTAAAGCAAAATGCAAATTTGTCCAAGTGGTTGCAGGGTAATAGAAAAGGCAATACTTCTTGATTAGCTCAAGTTCGAACCCAGCGTGAGCTTATGCTCCAATTTTTTAAAATGAAAGTGATGCGCGTGGCTGACGTCAGCGGATGAACCGATCCGGTTCGATTCTCAGTTTCGACCGGGTTTAATTCGGTTTTTTGAGTTTGACCAATTTAAATGCTTGTCCGATTAAATTGTTAATCTGGACCGGTTTAGAGTCTGGTTCACCGATTTTTCAGTCGAACCGGCCGGTTCAGTCCGAATTTGATAACTATGCATCAGTGCTTGGGTCTTGTTTGGTTGACGATCATCCTCCTTCTGTTGCTGGACAACGGTCAACTGGTGGTGCATGGTGCTAGTTATCCTCCCGTGGACACTATCCTGAAGTTCGGGCATTGGGCTTCGCGTGTTTGAGTGGTGGTGGTGGCTTGAAGATTGCTCCTCAAGGTTCTTAATCATGCCGCGATAACTTGACAGTCCCCATAGACGGCGCCAATGTACTAAAAGTCTTTGGTATAGGTTGTGAGATGGATTGGGGACTTTCGGGTCAAGATGTCGCCAGATTATTTGACTAGAGCAATAAGGTGGGTACCTACAAAGACACTCCAATGCTCAAGTCAAAATGGATCTAAGAGGTGGAAAATGTGTGATGAGCGGATAATTTATACGCTTTTTGGCATTATTTTTAGGTAGTTTTTAGTAGGATCTAGCTACTTTTAGGGATGTTTTTATCAGTTTTTATGCAAAATTCACATTTGTGGACTTTACTATGAGTTTGTGTATTTTTCTGTGATTTCAAGTATTTTCTGGCTGAAATTGAGGGACCTGAGCAAAAATCTGATAGGAGGCTGACAAAGGACTGCTGATGCTGTTGGATTCTGACCTCTCTGCACTCGAAATAGATTTTCTGGAGCTACAGAACTCCAAATGACACGCTCTCAACTGAGTTGGAAAGTATACATCCAGGGCTTTCCAGAAATATATAATAGTCCATACTTTGTTCGGGTTTAGACGATGCAAACTGGCGTTCAACGCCAGTTCCATACTGCATTCTGGAGTAAAACGCCAGAAACACGTCACAAACCAGAGTTAAACGCCAAACGGATGTTACAACTTGGAATTTAACCCCAAGAGAAGCCTCTACACGTGTAAAGCTCAAGATCAGCCCAAGCACACACCAAAGTGGACCTCGGAAGTGGATTTCTGCACTAAGACTTATTTCTGTAAACCCTAGTAACTAGTTTAGTATAAATAGAACTTTTTACTATTGTATTGGGGGTCTTCTCTCTGAGACCATTTTGTCTTGGTTATTCCGGTTCCCTCTCTGGGGGCCGAAGCCAATGAACACTATTTTCACTTATGTATTTTCAACGGTGGAGTTTCTACATACCATAGATTAAGGTGTGGAATTCTGCTGTTCCTCGAGTATTAATGCAATTACTATTATTCTTCTATTCAATTCATGCTTATTCTTATTCTAAGATATTCGCTACACTTCAACCCGATGAATGTGATGATCCGTGACACTCATCATCATCCATCCTTATGAACGCGTGCCTGACAACCACTTTCGTTCTACAAGCGAAAGCTAGAGTGAATATCTCTTGGATTCCTTAATCAGAATCTTCGTGGTATAAGCTAGAATCCATTGGCAGCATTCTTGAGAATCTGGAAAGTCTAAACCTTGTTTGTGGTATTCCGAGTAGGATTCAGGGATTGAATGACTGTGACAAGTTTCAAACTCGCGATTGTTGGGCGTAGTGACAGACGCAAAAGAATCACTGGATTCTATTCCGACATGATTGAGAACCGACAGATGATTAGCCGTGCTGTGACAGAGCATTTGGACCATTTTCACTGAGAGGACGGGAGATAGCCATTGACAATGGTGAAACCCAACATACAGCTTGCCATGGAAAGCAGTAAGAATGATTGGATGAAAGCAGTAGAAAAGCAGAGATTCAGAAGGAACAAAGCATCTCCATACACTTATCTGAAATTCCCACCAATGATTTACATAAGTATCTCTATCTTTATTTTATGCTTTATTTATCTTCATATTCGAAAACCATTATAGCCATTTGAATCCGCCTAACTGAGATTTACAAGATGACCATAACTTGCTTCATACCAACAATCTCTGTGGGATCGACCCTTACTCACGTAAGGTATTACTTGGACGACCCAGTGCAGTTGCTGGTTAGTTGTGCAAAATTGTGACAAAGTGTGATTCACGTTTGAGAGCTCCAAGTCTTTGGCGCCGTTGTTGATGATCACAATTTACGCGCACCAGTGTGTAAAATGAATCATGTACCTGAGGGGGCCTCTGACTCCCCTTTATATAGTTTTGGGATAGATATCTTTGTCTTATCTATTAAGATAATATGGATATTTGATTTCGAATGTCGGTTAGGAATTATAGGGCCGGTCCGGACCACGAGTAGGGTCGGGGCTCGGCTAATCGGGTGCGAAAGTTACTCCAAGTTGGTGGACCTGGGAATCGGGTCCGTAACACAATGTAATCGAGTAGATTTTATAATAATCTTTGAGATTTTACGGATTATTTAATTTAGTTTTTAAAGTTTCAATTTTTCTATAGTGGTTCTTCAGATTGTGTTTCGAGCACCATAATGGTTTCTGAGCTCATTTTCGTCTTCTTATCATCCCTCCACCACACCTCTTTTTGTCATCCCTCTTCCCTCTCTTCTCATCCTCAACTCTCTCCATTCCTCTCTTTCTCTCCTTCGACTTACCTTCCTTCACTCTCTCATCCCTCCCCTATTCTCTCCTCTATCGCCACCACACTTCATCCTCAAAGCCTCACATATAGTCTCCACCTTGCGCCATCTCATCCATGATTATGCTTGGGATCCTAATTTCAGTTTTTATTCTCCAGTTCCTTTCAATTTAGTACTCTTGTTTTTTCTCTTGTGTGAATACCCCCATCTTGATTCATCAAGATGAAGTTCAATCAAAACCGTTAATTTTCAATCATATTTTTTTTATTTGTGATTCAATTTAAAGTTTATGAAATGGCCTTGAGTTTGTTGAGAGGTCTCATGAAATCGTCGAAACATGCATCATCGGCGATGAACATGGGGAGTTTGAGTCTTGTGAGCAAACAAATCAGTGAGCACACTGCCAAATGGATGCAGGTAACCATTTTCATCTTAATGTTATTGTTCACAAGATTCGGGTTGTGTTTGATTTTGGGGGATGAAGTGTGGTGGCATGAGAGAGGAGAGGGATGAGAGAATATAGGAGAGGTGACAGAGGATGAGATGGAGGGGAGAGAAATGACAAGAAGAGTTTAAAGGAGAAGAATACGGTGGATAGAGAGAGGAAGGAGAGGAGAGTGACAGAACTATATGGTGTGAAATTCAGGGACTTATATCATAGCCACATTAGCACCGAAATAATTGTGTTATCGCCGAAAATGAGTTTAGGAATTATTTAAAACTCAATATTCTAAGAAATCACTATAATAAAATTAGAATATCAAGGATCAAATTAAATAATCTTGTGAATCTCATAGACTATTATAAAAATGTACTTCGATATAATCAGTGTTTGGTTAGTTATATATATATATATATATATTAAAAATTTCAAATATAAAGACATTATCCTACTTAATAGAGTAATACAACAACCAGAGTAATTAGATTTAGATTTGCGTATTGTTCGAAAATAAAATGGATATATACTATATAAAATGTATAAATTAATTTAAAATTTAATAATTGTATAATTAAAAATTTATACAGAAGTTTGACTTTAAGTAAAATTATTAAAATACTCAATTTAAATATATTTATTTGATTTCATATTATTATCTTTATTTTTGTTCTTTTCTTCTGAGTAGTCATGTTTATTTATTTATTTTTTAGATTATATTTAAATATCATAATACAAATATGAAATTATTAGATAAAATACAATTTTAAATATATTGTTTCAATAGTCAAAATTAACTTTTTATTTTTTAATTTTATTTTTCATGACTCATGATAATACTATGTATTTTTGAGAATATTACAACTAAATGATATTAAAAAATATAAATAGTTGAAAGAAAAAGAAGTAATATATGAATGATATAATTGATGAATATAATTAGATTAAAAGAGAAAAAAACTAAAAAGAATTATAAAGGATATGATATATAATTGACATTAGCATTCAATTTTTAATTTATTTTTCATGACTCATGGTAGTACTATATATTTTCAACATATTACAACTAAATGATATTAAAAAAATATAAATTGTTAAAAGAAAAATATATAATATATAAATGATATAACAAATGAATATAGTTAGACCAAAAATAAAAAAACTAAAAAATTATAAAGGTCTAGTCTTTTAAAAATTTATTATCTAATACATATGTTTAGGAAACAAAAAAAAGAGTTGTAGTCATTAACCGAATATTAATAAGAATGGAAAAAAAAAAAGAATAAGAGACATGATATTATGTGAAAAGAAGAAATAAAAAAGTGTGAAGTGAATATTGATTTATATAGAAAACATAAGAATAAGTAATTATAAAAGAAGATGATGAATTATGTTTTATTACTCAATTTATATCTATTAAAAAAAAATAGCATTAATATTGAAATTATATAGTATCTTATATAAAAGTAAAAGTAAGAGAATATAAAAGGAATAGAGTAACCTAAAAAATAAATGAATAAATGACATAATAAGAGTGAAAAGGAAAATAAAAAGATTTCTAAGTTGTAATTTTATGTAATAATCATAAGAAAGAATGAGTATAAAAGAGGATGAGTTAGGTTTATATCTAATAAAGAGAAACAATATTAACATTAAAAGTATATAGTGTCCTATATAAAAGTAATCTAAAGAAAAATAAATATTATGAAAGTGAAAAAAAAATGAAAGAAAATTCTAAACTATAATAACAAAGCACATGAGAAGTAGAAATAAAAAATTTAAAAATAATTTATTTAAAAATAAAAAAATTAAAAAATAATTTAATTAGATAAGTAATAAACAAATTGTGTCAGTTAGTAATATATGCTGATATGACATAATATAAAAAATACTAAAATATTAATTTTAATTCTGTTTTAATATATTATAAATAGAAGTATTGTGGTAGTGAAGATTAAATTTATAGAAGATTCTCATGGAACAAAATTCTATTAAACTATTCATACTAATAACAACCTTTTTTTTATATTATTGCCAAGGCTTCTTTCAGTATTTCAAATTTGAGTAGTTCTGTGGACTATAGTTACATGGAGAAAATATCAAGTTTTAAAGACATGTAAAATATTTGACTTAAACCAAGTTGAAATGTTCATAAGAGTATTTTGCATTTATTGAACTTGAAACTTTTATGACAACTTTGATCAATGCAATTCTGATTCAGTTTTGGTTACCTGTAAAGTTTATTAAGCATTCCAATTATATGTTAATTATATTAGAAGTCTATGCCTAAGTTCTTTATAACAGTAGATCTCACTGAATGATTTTTAGAGAAAATCTAGTACCTNTGTTAATCCATATTTACAATAATCTAAAAGAGAATTGAATTGAGTTTTAAAATTTTTAACAAAAACATTTCACAAATACTAATAAAAAAATGTACTAATCAAAATTAAAAGCAAATATCTGACGAATAGAATTAAATAGATAAGAGAATAGATTTTCTCAATTTTTTAATTATTTAGTAAAGTATGATTTTTAATTTATATTTTTTAGATTAAATTAAAAAAATATTAAATAATAAAAAATATATTATAAATGTAGAATTTTTTCTATAAAATGACCGCAGGGCCGAACTTTTTATCTGTTGGAAAGTGAAATTGGGCCAATGCTGATATTAGATGAATTTGAGGATAGGGCTTTTTTGCTTTTTTTAAATTTTCAAATGTCATTTAGCAAGGTGTAAAAAACGTCTTTCTTTTGTTCTGTTTCTTTTTTTTTCCTCTTTTTTTTTTATCCATTTTGCTGCAGTGAATTGGGTTATAAAACTTTTAGTATGTGCACTTTTGTAAGCTGCGGAAAGCATGCTGAATTGTATCACATACACCTGACTAGTTAGATTTGTGTATGAGAATTCAACTTTTTTATTATTTTTTACACTACATTATTTTATTTTCAAAGTGGATTTTACTAAAGTTCAAAAGACCGTATTTTACAGGACTGTATATAATTCGGCTCGGTTCGAAAATCTGGCTTGAATTTAAATATTTTAGGGATTAATTTTGTGTGATTTTATTGGATTTGTGATTAAATAAGAGTCTCAAAAATATATTCGATTTATGTAAACTTTAAGAAAATTAATAAAGTATATATGTTTTAAATTAATTTTAATAATTATAAATTTGTTATTTTATTTTTAATCACATTTATTAAATTAAAAAATAGATAAAAAACATTAAATTAGAATTTATAGACAAATTCAAATTCAAATATGGATATCAACTTTTCAATAACAAGTTTTTTCTTTATAAATAAGTGGGCTCAGGATACGGTGGTCCACAATGTTTGGACTATTAAATGGTTTCGTAACAAAATATATTTTTTAAATTTTTTTAATAATGGTTAAATAGTCTTTTTTAATTTAATTACAAATTGACCCATGTTTTATTTAATTATAAAAATAATTTTTTATTTTATAAATAATTATTTTATCATAAATCTATCATGTTTATTAACAATCAAGAACAAAAACAATAACGAATTAGATCTTTTATTGATCCTAATAAATTTTTTGGCTATTCCATTGTTTAAAAGATTAAATTTGATCCGTCACGTTCGTGAAGAATCATAAAATCGTGTTTCCTTGAAAATCAATCGATTGGACTATCAAACCAATCGATTGAATTATAACTCAATCGATTGGATTACAATTTACCACTAAACAATCGATTGAAAATTACTGGGCAGCGTATTTTTCGCAAAAATCAATCGATTGGTCATATTACCCAATCGATTGAACGATGACTAATAATGTGTGTTTCTTACAATTCAATCGATTGTTTAGAATTTTCAATCGATTGAATGCTTCAAAATCTTTAATTCACCAAAACAATATGAATTTGCCTAATTCAATCGATTGAAGTGTGCTACCCAATCGATTGAAATATGTACTACGCCTATTTATATCTTGTTGTCGTTTTTAGAAATTATCTTATTATTCATCTATCTTATTTTTAAAATTCTATCTTCAATTTTTGAGGTTTTATTTTGATTTAGATACTCTAATCTGATCTTTTCCTTAATATTAACATTATAAATTGGTGAATAATCCATCACCAATTATTCAATATCACCATTGAAATCGTGTATCATTTTCTTTGATTATTAAAAATTTTATTGTTTTTCTTTGGAACATTCATCTACTCAATATCCAATTTTTTTAATTTTTTATCCGTCTATTTAATATCCACTATTTCTTCATCGTTAATCACCATTACAGCAATCAGCAAGGTCTAATCAAGTTTTTCATTGTAGTGTTCAGAGAATAAACCATCATTTTGATTACAAAATAGAGGTCAGTGAATAGAATCTCTAATTTTGCAATTATTGATACTTTATTCGTGAAATTTATTGTGTAATGAAAAAATATTTTTTTATCTTTTATTAATTCACAAACATTGAGAAATACTAAAAAGTAAATAGATATTATTTTTTATTATTAATTAGCTAGCAATCATGGACGGACCTAAAGGGAGCGAGTAGTGGCTTGGACACCCAAAATTTTAAGAAACCATACTTATCTATAACAAATAACAATATATAATGGGAATACAGAGTGTTTGATGTCCAATATAGTTTTGGTAATTTTTCTCTTCAAATTATTAACGTACAAAGAATAAAAATGGCTCACTTAAAAAAATTGCTCACTCTCAGTATAAGATTATAAAAATGGCTCCACTTACACTATAGTTTAAATAAAGTAATTTTTTTAATTAAATGTACAAAGAATAATTTTTCTCTTTAAATTATTATCATACTATTTTAATAATATACTCTTGATGTTTATATGCAATATATAATGATAATTAGTGACTAAATTTAAATTCCAATATTACTCTTAAATAGAGGTTTATTATTAAAAAAAATCTTTTGTCAATTTCGTTAAATAAAAAAATTTCTACCCATTTTTTTACAGTAATATCATTAAGATATTCTTATTGGATGTAAATTATTGTTACAAATATTTTTATTAAGATATGTTTTGAAGGAATAAAAGTAAAATAGTTCAATAAGGATAATTTAAAAAAAAATAAATTTACACTAATAATTTTTCTCTTCAAATTATTAACGTACTTTTCTAATATACTCTAAGTGTGCTACCTAATATAATTGGTGATGGATTATTCAAACAAAAACAATAAAATTTTTAATAATCAAAGAAAATGATACACGATTTAAATGGTGATATTGAATAATTGGTGATGGATTATTCACCAATTTATAATATTAATATTAAGGAAAAGATAAGATTAAAATATCTAAATCAAAATAAAACCGCAAAAATTGAACATAGAATTTTAAAGATAAAATAGATAAATAACAAGATAATTTCTAAAAATGACAATAAGATTGAAATAGGCGTAGTACATATTTCAATCCATTGGTAGCAAATTTCAATCGATTGAATTAGGCAAATTCATATTGTTTTGGTGAATTTAATCGATTGAGTAACAAAAGCAATCGATTGAATTGTGAGACCTCAGGTTGCGTGACGGATCAAATTTAATCTTTTAATCGATTGGAATAGCCAAAAAATTTATTAGGATAAACGGACGATCTAATTCGTTATTATTTTTGTTCTTGATTGTTAATAAACATGATAGATTTATGATAAAATAATTATTTATAAAATAAAAAATCATTTTGATAATTAAATAAAATATATGGGGTTAATTTGTAATTAAATTTAAAAAATGACTATTTAGCAGTTATTAAAAAAACTTAAAAAACATGTTTTGTTATGGGACCATTTAATGGTCCAAACCACCAAATTCGATGCCAAATAAGTGTATCATAAATAAATTCTTTTACAAATAAGTTTTTTTATAAATTATTGTTAAACTTTTAAAAGACCAATTTTTATCCGATTTGGACCCGGTATACTTATAATCCAAAAATATTTAGGTTTCATCGAGTTTATAATTGTGTTAGGATCTAAAAAATAAATATAATGTATATTTAAAGTCGAATATAGGTTAAGATAAATTCGATTTCACCCGATAATTTATACCATTATTCAATGTTTATATTCAACTGATATAAATTTCGAAAACACAATGAAATAATTGACAACATTTTTATTGTACTAGATATATATAAATTTATAATAGTACCGAAATAAATACTTATAGATAATTGATCAAGATTAATTATAAAAGTATATATTGAGTTCGAATAATTTATTATTTTACGAGAAAGAAATGGGCTCAAATATAAATAAAGGAAATAATAATGAAAATCATGAGAAATTAAAAGCTACGTACAAAATTATTTATAAGCCCGCAATATAAACAAAGAGAAATAGTTTTCAATTTTTACTTAGTTAATATTAATTAATTTTAGAGTTAATATTTATAATTTAAAATTTAAGATAAATAAAATAATTTAAAAAAATTGTAATATTAACATGTAAAAAATTAAAATTTTTATAATATGATTATTGTAATTATTTTTTATAAAAAAGAATATTAATTTAAACCGATTCAATATTTAATTTATCGATTTTTTATTAAATTAATTTATCTAATTTAATTTTAACAAAAATAATACGATTTAATTAATTATATGTATTAAATTTTAATTACTAAAAAATATCTTAAAAAATATATTTTAAACATAATTTCAAAATATATTAATTACCTAATATTACTTGTAAACAAATTATCCATCTGAATTCTCAAGTGCAAAATGACCGCAGAGATTCTCCAATCCATTCAAACCTGGAACCTCGAAATACTTCACATCCCAAATTAAGAGGGTTTTCAAGCTGTCATCACATTCCCCATCCCCATTCTCTCTTTTTAATCACAAATTTAACGACGTCGCGTTTACACTGCTTCTTCGTAACTCGTACACCTAACAAATTTAGTTACTATAGTGTAGTTACCATCCTACACACCTTGGGATTATTCTAAGTTTGTTTCTAATCTCTCATATTGCGCATGAAATCCTGCTTCCCAATTTGACCCCTTTTTGTTTGCTTTCCATGTTCCTGCCTTGCCAATCTCGTTTCTCAATAACATTTGAAAAGAAATTAAACTAATCTGGAAATATTAAACTAAGTAATTTAATATTAGTAGTAGTCTTGTATTTGTATACATTTTCCTAAGCTACATGGCAACAACATCGACGACCAATTTAGTTCTACACAATTACACACATCAATTTCTATTGCTAACGCCAACAGGGAAAAAGACAAGAACAGGGAGCAGTTATTAAACATTATAACGTATGAGGTTACGTCTCTACTAATAAATAAATTAAAAAAAAAGGGTGAATAATTGAGAAACAGGTAGTGTTTCAATCTTTGTTATGATGGTGGCTAAATCCACTTAACCATATGATAAGTTCCATGTAGACGTTTACCAGAGACACGAGGAAGTTTGAGTTGCGTTGAAGAGGCGGGAAAAGCGTCTCCGGCGATAATAGAAAGCGCGTTTGAGCCTAGAGAAAATGAGCAGCCTCAACCTCCGAGCAGACCTTAACCGTAGCCAAACGACTTTCTTGACTCTGAACAAAGAGCCTTTGATTCTATCCACTAGACTCTTCTTTCGGCAGAACTGGTAGCTTCTCAGGAACACCTGTCTCTTCTCAATCATGGTGTAGCTCTGCTCAGGGTAGTAGTAGTTGTATCCAATGGATGACTCACTTCTGAACAGTGGATTCTTCACGCTCACACCCTCCATGATTATTATTCGATCTCGCTACTATGAACAAACAAAAGATACATATATATATATATATTAGAAAAGAGAGAACGTGGTGTGTGGTGTGTGTAGTGTGCAAGTGCAACAGTAGAAATTCAACGCACCTGGTTTTGTGTTGATTTGTTTGTTATGCGTTCCGATTTAGCTTACCACTGTTGAAGGTAAAGTCTAATTAGACAACTCATTCTTTGGTGTGCTCCTTTTTTTTTTTTCTTTACCTTCTTCCCTCAATGACTTGGGGTGGCTGTTGCCTGTTGCCACTTGCCACTTGCATTATTATTTTAAGCACTTTAACACGTGGACAGCCTGATAAGCCGTTGTTCTTTTAGACGGACGGTCACGTGCCTTTTGTGTTCCTCTTATATTTGACCACAATTCCCCTTTAACCATCGCCCCACCCCCCCTGGGGGCCCCTTCTCTCTCTTAATTTAATTCCTTTCTTTTACTCAATTATGGATAAAAAAAAAAGAAAAAGACACAGACCAACTAATAGTGCAACTCACTGCATTTAACTATAAAAAAATTCTAATTTCAAATAGCACCTAAAAAATTACCTTAATTTCAATCTCTTTCCCATTCACAATTAAAAAAAAAAAGCATGAGAAAATAATAATATGAATGAAGTGAACAATGGTTTAAAATTAAAAGGTGAATTATCATTAAAATTTAAATTTTTTAATCAATTATCTAATTTTTAAATTTTTTAATTTAAAAAATTAGGATTGACAGTTAAACTCATTTCCACTTCAAACAGTTACTTCTAATGTCATCATTTTTTCCTAGTCTCTAGTATTCCCTCTCACTGCGACAACCTCACTTGAGCTGTTGAATTAATGCCCCCGTTCCAAAGTTTCGATGCCATCATTTTCTCATTGCGATCTGCTTCACACATCTCTGCCATCTCAAATTGTCCCCCTTATTCTCCATATCCCGACAATCTCTGATCTCTCTTTCCGGTGCGTCTTCTTTGGCGCCGTTTGTAACTCCCGACAGATTATACACATGCCGTCCCGCGCTCCAACCAACGTTGCTGCGGTCTCTTGCAGCACCACCGCGACGTCAAATAAGTGCCACTCTTCATCCCTAACCGCACGACATTCTTCGGCAACCGCATACTGTGACTTCTCGTCGTCAGTCGTGCCATTGCCTACGGAGTAGATTTGTAACCTCGTCTAACCGAAGTTGTCGTTGTGCGATAAAATAAAATAAAAAATAAGCATAAAAAAATGGATAATACTCTATCTTTAGCATCTTAACAGTGAGAGAAGGCCGAGATGGCAACAAATTTGTTGGTCCATGACTTTAGTTGCTATATATCCACATATCCATAATCAATGAAGATACAAAATTTTTAGCTCTCTTTTCTCTCTTCTTTAACATATCTGATTTAATTCTTCTCTCTTTTACAATCTAGTCGCCATCGATTCTCTCCACGTCGCAAATGTCTTGGATGTTCGATTCTCTAGGTATGTAGATGGTTATTTTAATTCTTAATTAGATGGTTATTTTGTTCGATTCAGTTTAAGTATATACAATTAACAAATGCTAGATGGGCATTTCACTTGGTAGCCAGATGATTATTTTAATAACTACGTGGATGGTTGTTTAATGGCGATCCAGCGACAATGATGGGGAGGGGGCTATAGGGGTGGACGATGATGGCCAGTGATGGAGCTTCTAATGCCAGAGAGATGGGATGATTGATGAGTGTCAGGGTAGCAGATGATTTGGAGGAAAGATGATGTTTGGGTGAATTCCTTTGGTAAATTAGAATTAGGATAGCTAATTTTTGAAATAACTATTTGAATTTGTTGGCTTAGGTAATATGAGGAATTTTCTTACTTTTTTTCCTTGTATTGGGCCAAATTCGGAGCCCATTGTTCACATTGTTTAAATTTCTTATTGTCTCCCTAGCAGAATCGAAAAATCCCACACATCCTTATCACTTTTACTCTCTCCATAGCCGCAACTATGAGGACACCCCAATCGCGGCATTGTACGTGCCGCCAGCCGACCTTCCCCTACAGCACTTCAACTCAGCTGCAACACACACCTGTTTGGAAGCAGAAGAAGGACGTGGACAGGTCACCATGACGCTGCTGCAAATCAGGGACTAAGGCTAACCATCGTGCAACCCGACGTAACCGTCCTCCGCACTACTTACTGCCGCAAATCATCTACCGTGAAGCCACCCACCGTCGCAGATCATCCACTGCGAAGGTGCGACACTGCACTCAGTCGAAAGCGGAAGAAGGTTGCGCATCACCCCTACCGAGGAGACCGCCACACATCTGCTGCTATTGCCCCACCCAAGGTCTCGCAGTGAAACGATGAGAAAGAAAAGAAACTCTTCTTCTTGGTTTTAGAGGATTTTTTTTACTAGTTTCGGATGTTTTTTTCTTATGTTTTGAACATTTTTTTTAGGTTTTGAATAACTTTTTTAATAGTTTTAGATATTTATTGTTTAGTTTTTGAATGTTCTTTTCTCAATTTATTTTCTATTTTGTTTTGTTATGTTTTGAAATTTTTAAAATGATTTTGAATATCTCGCTTTTTGTTAGGTTTTGAATTTTTTTGTTACGTTTCAGATGCTTCTTTTTATTAAAAATTTTTAGAATAAATTTTGGGAATCATTTTACAATTATTTTAGATGTTTGTTATTAATTTATTATTTAGTTTTACATTTTTTAGATATTGAATTTTTTTTCATTTAGGTTTTGCATATTTAAATGATAATTTGAATTGATGTTTTCTCTAAAAAATTTTGAAAAGATTTTGGATATCTCATATTTATGAGGTTTTGGATGTTTCATTTTATTACACTTCGGATGTTTCTTTTTATTAGAAATTTTTAAAATAATTTTAGAATTTTAAAAATAAATTTTAGAAATTTTAAAATAAATTTGATATTTTTTAAATAATTTTTGAAATTTTTAAAATAATTTTAGATGTTTATTATTATTTGGCTTTAGATATTTTTTTAGATTTTAGATTTTTTATTAGATTTTTTTTATGTTTCTTATGATAACTTGATTTGATGTTCCCTTTTAAAAAAATTAAAAAAATTACTAATTGGTTACCCTCCTTGTTAGTTACCTAGTGGAATTTAAAAAAAAATCATCATGCTATATGTAAATTTAAAATTAGTCACCAATTAATTAGTTGTATTTGAATATATTTAAAATATCAAACATCATATATTTATATTAATAGTCAAACTTTATAAATATTATAAACAAATTTTATAAATAGTATAATTAATCTAAATTCACGTTTATAAGTAAATTATAAATAAAAATATACAAACATATGATGCTAAAAACAATATATGTTCATAAAAAATTGATTATATTACAATGAAATGTTTGATTATTTTATTACAAAAAAATTAATTATTCTATTATAAAAAGTTTTATTATTTACGGATTAATTATTATCGAAAAATAGAATGTAAACGTATATAAACTAGGAGTGTTTATGGATCGGATCGTATCTACAGATTTGTGGTAAATATCTGCATCCGATCCGAAAATTGTGGATACGATCCGATCCGTACATTGATCGGATTGGATAGGATCTCATCCGTACCCTTTAAGGATCGGATCCCAGATATCTGCTCTACATTCGCGTATTCGATCTGCAGATCTGCATAATAATAATTATATATATATATATATATATATTTGGTATTATATTTACTTGTTTGTTATTTATATGTTTTAGTTAGTAATTATTATTCATATATTGCATTATTTTATTTTTGTTATTTAGGAAAAGTTTGATTAAAAATATTTTATGAATAAATAAATTTAAAAGTGTGAAAAAAATATTTTTATTAAATTTTTTACCTAGAAATATGATTAAAAAGAGAACATTCAATTATGCATATATATTTGATATCCAATCTGACACTAAAAAATGCGGATATCATATCCGATCCGATCTGATGGAAATTGTGCGGATCGGATTGAATTTTTGACCATATCCAATCCGATCCGATCCGCGTACACCCCTAAAATAAACGCGTTTCGAAATTTATAATCGTAATTCACATTAATTCTTGAGTTAATCTCGGTTAAGGATAATTCTTTTCAAATACGTGTATATATATATATATATATATTTCATTCACAAATTGACTATACCGAACCATTTCATTTGCAATAATCCAACCCAATTATGGTCCAAAAAGTCATTCGCGTTATGGATAGGTATAGATTGTATAACTCAGTCTAATTTCCACTTATCTATTCTCTTATTTTTAGATTCCAAAAGTGTACGCAATATACACCAAACTGATTGTACACTTGATGGAGTATTGATTAAGGATGGCTATGACTTTTGAGTTTTGAAACGTATGGGTCAAGACAAGCACACATAACTTCTTCCTTCTTAATTCTTAGGGTGTAAACATTCACTTTGATTTCTGATTTTTATTTTGAGAGACGATGCGATATTTGAGAATTTAAAAATTTAAATTAGTTTCTGTCCTTATAAATTTTGGGATAACACAATTTTTCCGTCGAGTCTAACGTTAAAGACTAACGAAAAATGTCTACATAAATATGAAAGAGATGAGGTGTTCATTATCTCTTGAATTAGTAATTCCAAATTGAATGAGAACTAATTTGTCTATGCTAGCATGGACAAAACGATGCCGTATTCTTTGTGGTGAACACATCTCACTTCTAAAAAGGAGAAGAGGGTTCATTTTAACCCATCAGTCATTCACAATAATTACCATCAAACTCTAGCACTCATTGATCTTCTTCCTCTCGAGCAGTTGAAGTTGCGTGGTATTGGAGGTTGCTACTGACAGTGTTGCTAACGATGCTACTGGCAGCGTTGTTGACGAATGTTGAGACGGCATTGGTGGTGAGACACAGTTGAGGTAAGCTAGTTATATTCCTTTTTTTTTTATCATAAAAGTCAAATTCTTGAGTTTTTTGTGGTCCTGAGTCTGTAGGAGTGATCCATTATGAAAGAGACATAAACGATAGGATAGAGAATATTAAAATAAAGAGAAAAGAATAAATAGGTCATTAACTTTTTGATTTGTGAATATTTAAGTCTTTTAAAATTTTAAAATACATTTAAATTTCTTATCTTTTTAAAATTTAAACATATCGATCTCTCATGTTTACTTGGGTCAGTGAGACTCAACAGATAAATCAACGTGACTCCATTGTATTGATATGGTTGTTATGGATACACACGTGTGAGAGTTTTTAAAATGCGACAAGTTAGACTTAAGGATCAATGTGTCCGGATTTTGAAAAAACCAGAGACTTAAATATATTTTTAAATATTTAGAAACTTAAATGTCTACAGACTAAAAAGTCAAGAATTTATTTATCATTTTTCTTAAAATCAAACCTGCATTGTTAATTGTCAACAAGTACATTTAACATTGGAAAAATAAAAAAATTTCGTTGCTGTTGCATTCTAAGTTGTAAAAACTAGTTAATTTATTATATAATGTTTGATAAATATATATATTTTTTTTACATTCTACAGATGTCTAAATTCCTTGTTGTACCTGTGTTTCACTACAGGGGGATTTCAAAAGACAGTGATGGATTCCTTATGTATGTACATGGGTCTGTGAAAAAGATTTTACTATTAAACTTGGATTATGTGATTTTTTTTTTATTTAAAGAGTTGGGATGAAGAGTACAAGGAGACTACCGGTTAAATGTTAGTGCCACTAACATAAAATTTGAGCTTTATGTTATTAAGGGTGATTGTGAGATAAATAAAATGAGGTTAACAAGATGAAGAATAGAGAGAATGATGAGTCTTATATCTATTTTGAGCATGTTGTAGATGTGCCAAAAATGATTAGTGATGGTTGTTATGAAAGTCCAATTGAGTTAAGTGAGTCATCGTTATCATCGTTAGGGATGGATCTAGAAATGTTATTATGACATAACCTAATATTAAAAAAGATATACAAAAAAATTATAATATATGATGCATTGCAAAAATATAATGATAAAGAATATATATTTAAAGTATAAAAAATATGTATATTTTTTACTAACGAAGTGGTACACATCGATTCTTCATATCATAAAGTTTATTGATAATAGAATCTATGTCAAATCTTTCAGCAATTTTCTTGTTAACGTAAATCAAAAGACAATTAGAAAGAAATTCATCTTCCATTTTGTTTCTGAGTCTATTTTTTACAATATTCATAACTGAAAAAGATCTCTCAATTGTAGCAGTTGAAACAGGGAGAGTTAATACCAAGCGAATCAAACGATTAATCAAAAGATATGTTAAAGACATTCCTGTCTTCGTTAATCCTTGACATAACTCTGAAATTGTGCACAAGTTAGTTAAGTCAACATGATTAGGAACATCAAGTTTATAATGTTGAGTTTGCATTCTAATGTGAATTTTTTCTTGGTCACTGAAGTCATCTAGATAAAACTGTTCTACTAATTCACATATTTTGTTGACACTGAAGAATTTATAATTATCTCTGAGATCTAAAGTTGAACTTAAAGTAAGCAATTCCACCATATTATCATTGAATCTTCCATTAAACTCTTACAATTGTGTATCAATTATAGCCAGAAATAAATTAACACTATAATGATGCTACACTGAAATTTGGTCAACAATTTTACGAGTTCGGCATCTTCTAGAAATATGCAATGCATTCATATCAAGAAAACTTTAACTTCATGTTTCTCACAAAATAAAATAATTATTTTATGAAAGCATCCCAACTTGATTCTCTTATTCTTTGGATTAAAGTCTTGGTAGTAGAAACTAGAGTTAAAGCATTCAATATGTCTTGATTTTTTCGTTGCAAAGCTTGACAAAGATCATTTGACTAGCATCACCATGAGTGGAAAAATTACCTTCTTCAGTTTTTTTTTCAAGAACTTCACAAATAGTATCAAACATGCATAGAGCTACGTACAGAATTCAAATGAGACCTCCATCTAGTATCTTTAGTTCTATGTAAAGTACCAATTTGATTAAATCCACTACCTGTCACAATTTGATCATGACTTTTAGGAGAAGCAATCACAACATTCACAATTAGTGTAAGTTTTGAAAAGAATTTATGAACATAGCAAACTTCTTTTGCTGTAGAAACAAGTGCTAATTGTAATCGATGAGTAAGACAATAAATGTAATAAGCAAAATGGCAATCTTTCAAAAATAGAGCTTGCAATCCATTCCATTCACCACGCATATTACTAGTTCCATCATACCCTTGTTCCCTAAGATTTTGAACATGAAGATTATGACGAAAAAGAACTGATGAAATTTCTGTTTTCAATATCAAAAAACACGTATAAAAAACATGTATAAGATAAAAAAAAATCTTTCTTAAATACAACCGTGCTTGTCTACAAATCTCAAAATCACAGACATTTATTCTGACTTTGACTCATCTTTTACTTCATCAATAATTATACAAAATTTAGAATCACCAATTTCTTCTCGAATTGTTGCATGTACTTTTCTAACAAAGATATGCAATATATCTTTTTGAATACCGGGAGATATATATTGAGCATTTTCAAGGACAACGTTATTAACATTCTAATTATAGAAAGCTAAAAGCTTATTAATTCAATAAAATTTTCCCTATTCAAAGATTCAAAACTTTCATCGTCGCCTCTAAATGCACATGCTTGAAATGCAAGCCATCGAATAGTATTAATAGATGTCCTCAACTTTAAGCAGTTATTTGCAATAGTTTCATCACTATGCCTATCAAAAATTTTGTCTATATGCTTAGATTGAGCCATTAAATCATTACAAGCTTTCACACATAAATTATGGGGAGAATTAGAAATAGAATACTCGTGACATACAAATATACAATTCACCCCATTGTTTACTTTCTTCTAATTACTAAATCCTAACTCTGAAAATATATCTTTTTCATTATTGGAAGCACTATAATGTTTACCAAACAAGTAGCAAGGCAAACAATAAGCAGCATCTTTTTATAGTGAATATTCTAATCAACTTGAAATTTTCTTAAACCAAAAAGATTGAATATCGACGGTGATTGTTAGTACCAGAAACTGGATAGCTAATATTTGTTGGTTGGTATGACCCAGCTGTTATGTATGCTCTACAAATCTTATCACGTTCATTGACATTATACTGCCAAATTGGACATCACTTTCCTGGATCCCTTTCTAGTAAAGAGATATCAACATCTCTTTGTAATCTTGGAACTTTGGTTTCATGTTGATGTGTATTTTGAGTAAGATTGGAGAGCTTAATTACTTGAACTTCTTGTGAAATAAGATTAGAGGGTTGAGTTGTTTGAACTCCAACATTGTCAGTAAATTTTCTCTTAAAAATTGCATCAATTTTATTTTGCTTTCTTATCATAAAATGTTCTAGTTTTTTTTTACTTGAAAAAAAAGAACTCAAATAATTCACATAATAAACAAAGTTTAAATATATTTTATTAATTAAACATCAATAACAATATTTTTTTTTCATTAAGTCACTATCAATTTCACTAAAAAAAATATAGTAAAAAAATATGATTTGTTAATTAATAATTTTATAAAATTATATGAAAGAAGTAAAAAGTAGGGTGAGTAGTGATGCGTGAGCATCTTTCCTATCTTTTCCTAGTGAATTTGCATCTAATTTGTTGAGTTTAATAAAGAATTAATTATCTTTTAGCCAATATGGATGCTACTTTGAGGCTTTTGCAATTTTGTTTATTTTAGGTAATATTCGGTTGGATTTGATGGAGTTTCTGCAGCACAAGAATCAAAGGAGATGGCAGCGAGGAGCGACGCGTACGCGTGACTGACGCATGCGCGTGATTTGGAGCTTACCATGGCGACGCGTGCGCATGACTTGCAGAAAAGACCATCGACGCGTACGCGTGACTGACGCGTACGCGTGACATGCGCCACGTACAGAAAAATGCTAGGGGTGATTTTTGGGCTGTTTTGACCCAGTTTTCAGCCCAGAAAACACAGAGTAGAAGCTGCATAATGGACAAAACATGTGGTCCCCACCCATCAACCGAAGACCTGCTAATTATTCTGATTTAAATTCAAATATTATTTTTAGGAAAATATATTATTTTTAATTTTAGATAATTAGATTTTAAATTAATTTGGATTAGTTATAAAAAGGGATTCCATTAGTTAACTTTAGATGCCATCAGAACTCAGTACATTTACCTGAATCCTTATTTTCTATCTGAACCATGAGTAACTAAACCTCCGTTGTTAAGGTTAGGAGCTCTGTCTATTTGTATGGATTGATTTTATTACTTTTTCTATTTTAATTCATGTATGAATTTATAATTTAAGAATTATTTTCGCTCTTTATCTTATGAATTTGGGTGGAACGGAAGTATGACCCTCTTTCTATTTGAGTTCTTGTAAAACTTGGAAAAACTCTTTACTTGAACAACAGCTTGAAAACATATTCTCCTAAATTTTAATTATCTGGATTTAACGGGATACGTGACATATAATCCTTTTATTTTTGGGTAATTAGAGTTTTTGTGGTATATAAACTGGAATTTGATCATGCAGCTTCTAATTGGAAATAATTGACCAAGAAATTGGCAGTTAATGAATTTTAGATGAGACTAGAAAGGTCTAAGGAATTAGTGTCTAGTCACATATAGTTTGCCATAAATTAATCCTACATGATTAAAATAGTTAGTAAGAAAAGTTAATCCAGAAGAATAGATAAATCTGAAACCTTAACTGTTTTCTCCATATTTTCTTCCAATTTTATTTACTTGCCTTCCTTCAATATTCTTTATATTGCTTAATATCTTTTATATTGCCCAAACATTACTTTCTATTTGCCTGACTAAGTCTATTACTCAATTATTATTGCTTGATCCACCAATCCTCGTGGGATCGACCCTCACTCACCTGAGGTATTACTTGGTATGACCCGGTGCACTTGCCGGTTAGTCTGTGGTTGTTAAATCACCACACCAAGTTTTTGACGCCGTTGCCAGGGATTAATTGTAATTAATAACTATCAGTTGTTTGATTGGTTAGATTAGGCGTTTTAGTTTTAATTTAATTTAAATTTTATTTAAAAATTTTTCGAAAAAATATTTTAAATAAATAAATAGCACCAATATTTTTTTTTAATTTCTAAATTTAAGTTTGGTGTTTCCTAGTTAGTTTTATTTTAATTCTTAGAATTCTGTTCTTTCTTCTTTGCTTTCATATTTACCACATGGTGCATTTAATCCTTTTTGGTATTTTGTGCTAAGGAAAAATAATGGAAAGAGATCACATGGGTTACTACTCACACCCAAGTAGTGATTCATATTATGGTGGATGGAGAAACTATCCAAATTTTGGTTGGCAAAGTCAAAACCAAAGAAACTTCAATGCCTTATGTTCCAACTATCAAGAGCCACCACCTCCATATTCATATCAAGAACCACCATCTCTATATTCATACCAAGAACCACCACATCCATATTCATACCAAGAACCATCCTCTTTTTACACTTATCAAGAACCATCATCTCCTTCTTATTCATATCAAGAGCCACAATTTTCTTATTCATCTCAAATACCATCAGATCTTGAGCTCCTCATGAAAGAATTCCTACATGATATAAAGACAAGTGTAAAAAATATAGAGAATTATGTGCAGACGATGATCAAGAACCAGGAAGGAGAACAAGCAAATTCCTTCCCAAGAGATACAATGCAAGATCCTATGGAAGAAATTGAGGAAACTAATCAAAGGAGTTTATACTCCAGTGAATTAGAAAACTTTCCACCTTCACATATGGAAGAAGAGGAAGATGCACAACCTCTCATGCCCTTGGTAAGCAATGAAGAAGGGATTGAATTAGAAGAAAGCTACCAAGAGGAAGAGGTTAAAATTGTGGAAGCTTGCAAAGAGGTAGATGAATTCAAAGAATAACACAAGAGAGTGGAGCTTGCAAAACCTCTTCCAAAGCCATCACCATCCAATACAACATTCAAGTGGGTAAAATTCCTATCCTTAACCCCTTACTTTCCCACTTGAATACAGGCTACTGGAGATGGATGGTCAACTTAGAGCACTTTGTGGCATTAAGAGTAAGAGAAAAATGGTTAGTGGTAAGAGTTGTCAAGCAAGGTTAAATATGGTTGCATGCTCTAATTTGAAGTGCAATGATTGGTGTAGAGCTCAACTGAATGGGTCTAGAAGGTTGTTTGGATGTCTCTGTGAGAATACAGATTGCTTGCCACCCGATGGAAATAATGGTGATCCACAAGAAGACGGATGTAAGAGCAAGGTTTGGGACCTTGGGATTCATTCCCACAATCAATACTCTTGGGGCCTTGTCACTTGCTTCAACTTGCTCAAAGGCGTTAGGTGCCTAGTTTGGGATCCCGGTAGCCATTGGAATTACAAACATTGGTGGAGATTCCTAGATCAGTACAAGCACAATCCACCATGACAAGGAGCTCACCACATGTCCAACTTAAGGACTTTAACTAAAAGTGCTTGGTGGGAGACAACCCACCGTGGTATGATCGTTCCTTTTCATTCTTAGTTATTTTTCGTAGTAGTAGTTTTCTTACTTATTTGATTTTTATTGAGTTCTTAGTAATTTTCTGATCATGCAGCTATTTTAGAATGATGCCTCTAGCACAAATAAACCCACGCGTACGCGTACCCCATGCGTGCGCGTCGTTTGTGATTTTCACCATTCACGCGGGCGCGTCAGCGATGCGTATGCGTGACCTGGAAAAACGGCGTCAATATATGTTTGGGCAGAGAGTTGTGCTGACTTGGGGCTGGAAGTGTACTAGAAGCACAAAACTTGTTCACGCGTACGCGTCTTTGACGCGAGCGCGTAATTTGCACAAATGGCCATCCACGCGTGCGCGTGCATGTCGCGCACGCGTCGATTGAAAATCTGGGTTCCCAAGCCACACGAACAGAGAGTTGTGCGTGCGCGCGGATGGCTTCACGCGAATCGCACAAAACCCAGGGCACGCGTACGCGTGCCTAACGCTTACGCGTCATTAAGAAAATTCCGCGACCCACGCGTACGCATCGCCTACGCCGCATAACTACACTAATTCGCCGCCCAGTTTTGATTTTCTTTCCCCCTCTCCCAATCCTAATTCTCTCTTATTCTTTTATCATTTTCTTTTTCATTCATCATAATGTTTATCTCTTTCTATTTTCAGTTCTTCTTTGCTTGAGGACAAGCAAACCTTTAAGTTTGGTGTTAACGCTTCGCTTTAGGGTTTTTTGTTTATTCCTATGGCACCAAAAGGGGGCGAATTATCTTCACTGAGGAGCACAACCTGAAGAATAAAGCAACCACTAGGATAATTAAGGTGGTTGAGTTCCTTTTATTTTTTATTACTCCCCTGTTTTTCTATGTTACGTTTCAGTTTTCTGCTATTTTGCTTTGTTTATTGCATGATCCTTTATTAGTTAGAATCCTAGGACTAGTTTAGTTTTTTCTTAATTGCTTTAATTCTGAAAAGATGTCTCATGTATTACTCACTGAGCTTGAATTCAAATAAAAAATACAAAAGTGATGTATTGCATGAGAAATTAAGTTAATTTTAAAAGTAGTCTTATTTACTTAAATGTGGTGGTATTTTTGTAATTCTGAATGCATGACATGAACAGTGCATATTTTTTATAGTGAAGTTTATGAATGTTAAAATTGTTAGCTCTTGAAAGAATGATGAAAAAAAGTGAAATGTTATTGATAATCTGAAAAATCATAAAATTGATTCTTGAAGCAAGAAAAAGCAGTGAAAAACACAAAGCTTGCGAAAAAAATAAAGAGAAAGAAAGAAAAAAAAGAAAAATCAAGCAGAAAAAGCCAATAACCCTTTAAACTAAAAGGCAAAGGGTAAAAAGGATCCAAGGCTTTGAGCATTAATGGATAAGAGGACCCAAAGGAATAAAACCTTGGCCTAAGCGGCTAAATTAAGTTGTCCTTAACCATGTGCTTGTGGCGTGAAGGTGTCAAGTGAAAAGCTTGAGACTGAGCGGTTAAAGTCGTGATCCAAAGCAAAAAGAGTGTGCTTAAGAACTATGGGCACCTCTAACTGGGGACTCTAGCAAAGCTGAGTCACAATCTAAAAAGGTTCACCCAGTTATGTGTCTGTGGTATTTATGTATCCGGTGGTAATACTGGAAAACAAAATGCTTAGGGTCACGGCCACGACTCATAAAGTAGCTGTGTTCAAGAATCAACATACTGAACTAGGAGAATCAATAACACTATCTGAATTCTGAGTTCCTATGGATTCCAATCATTCTGAACTTCAAGGGATAAAGTGAAATGGCAAAACTATTCAGGATTGCAGTTGTAAACCCCACTATAAGAAGAGACATGAGCTTAATCGAACTCTCATTCTCATGCAAATTCACATCCTAAGCTTATATTAGTTTTAGTTGCTTGAGGACAAGCAACAATTTAAGTTTGGTGTTGTGATGCGTGAGCATCTTTCCTATCTTTTCCGCATCTAATTTGTTGAGTTTAATTAAGAATTAATTATATTTTAGCCACTATGGATGATATTTTGAGTTTTGTGCAATTTTATTCATTTTATGTAGCATTTGGATGGATTTGATGAAGTTTCTGCAAAGAAAGAGAAAAAACCAAAGAGATAGCAGTGAGGAGCGACGCGCACGCATGCCTGACGCGTGCGCGTAATCTGGAAGTATCCATGGCGACACGTACGCATGACTGATGCATACGCGTGATTTAAAGAATTGCACAGCAACGCGTGCGCATGACTTGCGAAAAAGACCATCGACGCGTACGCGTGACTGACACTTACGCGTGACATGCGCCATGTGCAGAAAATGCAGAAAACGTTGGGGGCGATTTCTGGGCCCCATTTTAGCACCCAAGTTAGGTGCGGATCCAGTGAAGCCAAGTGGTCCCCACGTTACAAGACGCAGAGTAGTTAATTAATTCTGATTTAAATTCAAATTAGAATTTGAAAATAGAAAAAGATATTATCTTAATTTTAGATATTATATTTTAAATTAATTAGGATTAGTTATAAAAAGGAGAGACTTCCCTTCTATTAAGCAAGTTCCATTAGGAAATTCTATACAAATTTACATTCCGCATTCCATGAGCAACTAATCCTC
>NC_029780.3:20584556-20597760 GCF_000817695.3 Arachis duranensis | reverse complement strand
TCTAATTGGAATTAATTGACCAAGGAATTGGCAGTTAATGAATTTTAGAGGAGACTAGAAAGGTCTAAGGAATTAGGGTCTAGTCACATATAGTTTGTCATAAATTAAATCCTACATAATTAAATTAGTTAATAAGAAAAGTTAATCCAGAAAAATAGATAATTCTGAAGCCTTAACTATCTTCTACATATCTTATTCCCAACTCATTGCTGCTTGCTTTCTGAAATTCTTAATTTACTGTTTAACGCTCTTTGAACACTCAACATACTATTTTGTTTATCTAACTAAGTAATTTAATCAACCATTGTTGCTTGATCCATCAATCCTCGTGGGATCGACCCTTAATCACGTAAGGTATTACTTGGTACGACCCGGTGCACTTGCCGGTTAGTTTGTGGGTTGTAAAATACCGCACCATCATGCAGCTAATTGAGAACAGGAGCTGAACACTTCAAAAAATAATTTAAATAAAAAAGGAGTACATGACGCGCAAGCGTTGCTGACGCAAACGCATCATATGCATGTGCGTGAAAAATAAAATTTGACAGAGAGTTGAGCGGGAGTAGTGCTGGAAGCATGCTAGAAGCACAAGCCCCACCATGCGGACGCGTCCCTGATGCATTCGCATCATTTTCCCATCTTGGCTATCCACGCGTACGCGTCCCCCACGTGTACGTGTCCCCCACACATACGCATCGTTTGAAGTTCGTGCGATCCACACATACGCGTGCCTCACTCGTACGCGTCGCATGCGACGCCCAATTGAACTACCTCAGCACCTAATTTCAAATCATCCACCTCCCAAATTCTAATTCTCTCTTGTTCTTTTATCTTTTTCTTCTTCTTTCATCATATTAATTGCTTTTATGTCTCTCTCTGTTTGCAGTTCTTCTTTGTTTGAGGACAAGCAAACCTTTAAGTTTGGTGTTGTATGACGCTTCGCTTATGGCTTTTCCATCTAACACCAAAGGGAGAAGAAAGTTCTTCATGAAGGAATGAGATGACCACCGACATAACTGAGGTAGTTGAGTTCCTTTCATTCTATTTCTTCTCCATTCTTATTGTGTTATTGTCTGTTTTCTCTTGCTTTGATTGCTTGCATGATCTTTAGTACTTTTAGTGAAAAAAAAAGAAGAAAAAATTTATCTCATGTATTGCTCACTGAGCTTGAATTTAAAAGAAAAAAAGAAGTGATGTATTGCATGAGAAATTGAGTTATATTTAAGAATAGTCTTATTTACCTAAATGTGGTGGTATTATTTATGATTTTGATTGCATGACATGAACAGTGCATATTTGAATTTGAATAAAAGGATGTTGATGTATAAGGAACAGGAATTTAGAGAATTATTATGACTTATCTGAAATAAACAAAAATTTAATCCTTGAAGCAAAAGAAAAAAAACTATAAAAGCAAGTTCCAAGGCTCTGAGCATCAATGACTAGGGAGGTCAGACATGATTAAAAGCTCAAAGAGTTGTTTTCCTAGACATATGCTTGTGGTGTGATTGTGTCAAGTAATCCTTGAGACAAAACACTTAGAGTCAAGATCAATTGCAGTGTACGCCAAAGGCTTTGAGCACCACTGTCTGGGAATAATAAATTTTTTTTAAATATTTAGAACTTAAAGAAAGTTCCCCAGTTAAGTACTTGTGGTGTTTTTGTGCAAGTAATCCTTGAGACAAAATATTTAAAGTCACGGCTAGGCTCATGGTGCAAAGCACTAAAGAAAAAATTGCTGTGTTCAAGGATTAAATTGAGCTACAAAAGATCAGAGAATTCATAATATTATCCGGATTCTAATTCCAGACGACAGTAACATTCTTCTTATTTAAAGGAGAGTGAGATGCCAAAACTATTCAGGATTGCAGTTATAAACCCCACTATAAGAAGAGACATTGGCTTAATCGAACTCTCATTCTCATGCAAATTCACATCTTAAGCCTATATTAATTTTGGTTGCTTGAGAACGAGCAACAATTCAAGTTTGGTGTTGTGATGCGTGAGCATCTTTCCTATCTTTTCCTAGCGAATTTGCATCTAATTTGTTGAGTTAATAAAGAATTAATTATCTTTTAGCCAATATGGATGCTACTTTGAGTCTTTTGCAATTTTGTTTATTTTAGGTAACATTCGGCTGGATTTGGTGGAGTTTCTGCAGCACAAGAATCAAAGGATATGACAGCAAGGAGCAACGCGTACACGTGGCTGACGCGTGCGCGTAATTTTGAGCTTTCCATGGCGACGCGTGCGCGTGACTGACGCGTACGCGTGATTTAAAGAATTGCACAGCGACGCGTGCACGTGACCGACGCGTCCGCGTGACTTGCGAAAAAGACCATCGACGCGTACGCGTGACTAACGCGTACGCATGACATGCGCCACGTGCAGAAAATGCAGAAAAATGCTGGGGGCAATTTCTGGGCTGTTTTGACCCAGTTTTCACCTCAGAAAATATAGATTAGAAGCTGCAGAATGGACAAAATATATGGTCCCCACCCATCAACTGAAGACCTACTGATTATTCTGATTTAAATTCAAATATTATTTTTTAGGAAAATATATTATTTTTAATTTTAGATAATTAGATTTTAAATTTATTAGGATTAGATATAAAAGGGAGAAGAAACCTCTCTTTTAGAGGCCATAAGATTGGAACTCAGTACATTTACCTGAATCTTTATTTTCTCTCTGAATCATGAGCAACTAAACCTCCATTATTAAGGTTAGGAGCTCTGTCTATTTGTATGTATTGATTTTATTACTGTTTTTATTTTAATTCATGTATGGATTTATAATTTAAGAATTGTTTTCGCTCTTTATTTTATGAATTTGGGTGGAACGGAAGTATGACCCTCTTTCTATTTGAGTTCTTGTAAAACTTGAAAAAGCTCTTTACTTGAACAACAGCTTGAAAACATATTCTCCTAAATTTTAATTATCTGGATTTAACGGAATACGTGACATATAATCCTTTTATTTTTGGGTAATTAGAGTTTTTGTGGCATATAAACTGGAATTTGATCATGCAGCTTCTAATTGGAATTAATCGACCAAGAAATTGGCAGTTAATGAATTTTAGAGGAGACTAGAAAGGTCTAAGGAATTAGGGTCTAGTCACATATAGTTTGCCATAAATTAAATCCTACATGATTAAAATAGTTAGTAAGAAAAGTTAATCCGGAAGAATAGATAACTCTGAAACCTTAACTATTTTTTCCATATTTTCTTTCCAATTTATTTACTTGCCTTCCTTCAATATTTTTTATATTGTTTAATGTCTTTTATATTGCCCAAACATTACTTTCTGTTTTCCTGACTAAGTCTATCACTCAATTATTGTTGTTTGATCCATCAATCCTCGTGGGATCGACCCTCACTCACCTGAGGTATTACTTGGTATGACCCGATGCACTTGCCGGTTAGTGTGTGGGTTAGAAATTACCGCACCAAGTTTTTGCCCAGACAGTGGTGCTAAAATTTTTTTTTTAATATTTCAAAAACTTCTGAAGCAGACCCAAGTGCCACACCTAATGTGAACAATTATTGAGGAATTGGATTCTGACTTTGACAAACCTTATGAGTATGAGAGTGAGGCTTTAAATAGTCCAATCTCAAGTGATGATGAAGGAAGAACATACTATGATTCATTTAATGAAGATTGTGCTTATGGAAAAGTTAATTTTAAGGTTGGACAAATGTATGACACTATAGATGCATCTAAAAAAGCCTTAAAGGATTACTTTGTTTATGAGGGAAAGGATAAAATTTACATCAAGAATGACAAGGAGAGGATAAGAGTAGGTTGTGCTGGTAAAAATTGTCCCTAGTTGATATTTACATCCTGAAATAGTAAAGAGGGATGTTTTGAAGTGAAGACCTTGTATGATGAACACACTTGAGGAAAAGACTTTGAAAGCAATCTTGCAGATAGGGGATGGGTGATAGGAAAGCTTGTTAAAAGGTTTCTAATTCAACCTACCTTGAAACTAAAAGAGGCAATGACACACATAAAGGAAGACTATAGTGTCAGCTTGAGTGGAAAGACTATTAGCCGGTCCTTAAAGCTAGCTAGGGAGGTTATAATTGACAATGAAAGAGAGCAGTATACAAATATTAGAGATTACTTGATGGAGTTGCACAAAAGCAATCTAGATTCTTCAGCACAGATGAGTGTGATCCCTCAACCTAAGAATTTTCTTATGTTTGATGGAATGTACATTTTATTAAATGCTTGTAAGAAGAGATTCAAAAAAAGTTACAGCCCTCTTATTGGGTTGGATGAATGCTTCTTAAAAGGCTACTATGGAGTAGCTTTTGTTAGCTGTGGGTCAAGATGCAAATAACTAATTATATGTTATTGCATATGCTGTAGTCCACAATGAATACAAGGATACCTAAAAATAGACAGATAGAATAACTGAAGAGGATAAATGAGCATGCATGGAAGTATATGTCTAAGTTTGATGTTGGAGCATGGTCAAAGGCTTATTTTAGCCATGGTTTGAAAGTAGATAATATCATGAATAATATGTGCAACGTCTGAAATGCAAAGATAGTTGAATACAGAAAAAAGTCAATCTTGACCATCTATGAAGAGTTAAGGAGCTATTTGATGCAAAAGATGGCTAGTCACAAGAAGAAACTAGCAAACTATACAGAAAAATTAGCACTAGTGCAACAAAAAATTTAGATAAATTCATCAAACCTCAAAGCCATAGATGGAATGCTATTTAGGCTGGTGTATGAAAGCGTTCTATTTGAAGTGCATAGGTTCCATCATAAAGTGCTTGCGAATTTGCAACACCAGATTTACACTTGCAATGTGTGCCAACTCACAGGTAGGATCTAATTTCTTGTACTTTATTTGTGTAAACTGCAATAACATCTAGTCCTAATTTAATATTATTATATAAAAATGCATAGAGATGTCATATAGACATGTTGTAGCAGCCATTAGAAAGATTGATTTGAAGGTTGAGGACTTTGTACACAAGTGGCTGACTATGAATTCAATCAGAGAGACTTACTCCTATTGTATCTAACCTGTAAATAGTGAAGAGTATTTGAAGTCCACTGATGCTCCAAGGATATTGCCTCCCATTATCAAAAGACTTGCACATCACCCAAAGTAGAAAAGAAGAGTAGATCCGGTAGAGTTTAGAGAGTGAGATGAACACAGACAAGATAAATAGGAGATTTGATGTCACTTGTAGTAAGTGCGGCCAAAAGAGACACTACTACTAGACCTACAAGAATGACACTATAGATCCATCATGCAAGCCAATAACAAAGAAGGAAAGAATTGCAAAGGCCAAACATAATCAACAGACAAAGAAGGTATGAAGCTAAGTACTCTTGTACTATTCCATTTGGGGATCGATCTGTCATTATATTTGATTTGTCAAGAATTTAATTGTCCCAAAAATGAGTTACTCAGGAGTTTATATGTTCTTTATTAATTTTGGTAAGGAGTTAAGTGTCTACTTGGCCTGACTGGATTACTTAACATCTGTAGGCTGATACAGCAATATCCAACAAATCCAACACCCATCATTTACTCCTAGTACTAATAATACTGAAGTGTTACCTGACAATATGGTGGGGCTTAAATGCATTTCGTTTATGCACAATAACATGTTTTATATCTTTATCTTACTGAATGTGTTATGTCAAACCAGACTAAGACTAAAAAGTATAAAAAGAAGATGCCTAAGAGAGCAACAAAACCTATAACAACAACTGAAGAGATCCCTTTATCTCAATCTGCTGCCTAACTAGAGGTGTGACACTTATGGTTATTGACCTCCTTTGTCTTCTTACTAAGCAACTATTAATCAATTGATTATGTACACAGGTTAGAGATGGTAGTAGAGACAAGACAACTAACAGCTTTCAGTTGAATCCATCTGCATGAGTTAGTGAGGTGCCACAACATCCAATCAACCCAGCTCTCTTGAGAAAGAAGCAAAAAATTTTTAGCTCCCAACTCCCTAAGTATTACCCAATCTGTTCTACTAACTATGTCACCATCTATTTTTCTAGTAAATACAAGATAATCTGCTCCACATGGTGTGTTATCTGAGACAGTGACAGTTGCTAGTATTGGAACTGCATCAAGAATTTTTAACTTCATGTCTACACCTGGGTTCAAGCCTCCTAAGAAGATTGGATAAATTGTGATATTTTGTTTCAGTATGCTAGTGTTAGTAGTATGTTATTAGTATTTGAGATTGGGTTTAAGATCTTTTAATAATACATTTTGATATAGCAGCATCTTACTATCTTTAGGAGAAGTATGACATGGTATTAGATATAAGAACATATTTTAATGTGACTTTTTGATGTGATATTTTGGTGTGGTATTAGCTTGCCTTCTTTAAAGAATGTATATGACTGCAAAATTATGTTTATGTTAAATATTTATTTTTGATAACATGAAAGATTATTACATAACTTTATGTTGTATGTTTATGTTATCTATTCAAAATAAGATTGATTATTCATTTAAGTTGGCCTTATTCTTTCGTGCAAACAATTGAACATAAATAATAAAGAAAGTAGAAATAATTTAACAAAAATAGGTAACATTCTTTTTCATTTAAAAATATATTTGATCTACAATAAGATCAGCTACAAGAAAGTGCAACAAGTATTTTGCTAATAACATCCTAAACAAAAATTCAAGGCTTTCCCATCACAACTTCAATTACAAATACCAGAATTACAAAACAAACTCTTAAGAATCTATTGTTGCTTACTCCTTTCTCATGTTTAGACATTTTCAAATTTTGCTCTAGTTCAAATAGTCAATCTTCAAGTTTCATCAGTTTTTTTTCTGCCACATAATTTTGGTTCTAATAATATCTCCTATGAACTTTATTTGGAACAACAACACTAGAGTTTTGATAAATAGAGAAGACATATTCATCAAGCCATATGTAAAAATTACAATGGAGTGATGCAGTCTACAAGAATAATAACCACACATCAGTAACATTGAAATATAAATCATTTAATAATAACCACATATCAGTAACATTGAAATAGAAATCGTTTAATAAATAATGAACCTCATGGTTAATAGTACTTTAAAATGTGGGTATTCAAAAAATAGTCTATCTAAATTTTTTTCTATACCAGATATGTATAAAATAGCATGAACACCACATTTACATGTACGGACAACAAATCTTCTTCTGATTTGATTACCCACACTTGAAGCAGATCATTCTTTTCCCCTCTAGCTCTTATCATCACCTCCATACTCTTCAACTCCACTCTTGTTCATTTTTTAGGGTTTTGCAGTTTAGAACAACAAATAGGAGAAGAAGAATTTTCATATCAATATTCAATCCACTACGATGTCATTTTCAATTTAAGAATTAGGGACAATTAGATCATTATCAAATTTCATCTGTGCATCGTGTCAGCCCCTATCCAATTCGAGGTTGCCAGCTCAAGAGATAATGGACACCTCATTTCCTTAACAATCTACATAGGTATTTTTTGATAGCTTTTAACATTGAACTCGACGGAAGGATTATATTGTCTCAAAATTTATAAGGACAAAAATCGATTTGAGATTTTTAAATTTTCAGAAATTGCATTGTCCCTCGAAATAAAGGTCAGGAACCAAAATTGGCATTTACTTATAGAATATCTTTATAGATGTATACTTGTAGCTCCCTCTTTTAAATTTCAGTAATAATTATTTACTTATTTTTAATTTTTTATGTAGATCACACCAATGAACCGGGACTAATTAAGTTCAGATTCTTTTCCTTCTTCCTAGTCTCTTTATCTAGTGTCTTTACTATGACTTAAAAAGTTTAATTTTGCACAATTTTGTTTAATTAATATTCATTAAACGAGACCAATTCGTCTCGATTTGGATTGGTTCGATTTTCATTTTTCTAAATAAAAAGTTTTACAAGTGTAAAAGAAAACTTCCTACTTCATAAAATAGATAGCAAATAATAATTCAAAAAATTAACGAAACTTATATTAAGATAAGCATAAATACATATAGGTAATTAATGTGAACTGATACAAATTAAACTTCTAAAAACATACTGTTGTGATAAGATAATTTGAGGTGGATGCTTATTTTTCATAAGGTTCAGATTTTCAAGATAAAAATATATTTAATAAAGTTTGAAAAATAATGATAATGTACATGTATAAATAAAGGAGCAAATTCTAAGACAAGAACATATAGCAACATTAAAAAATTTTCACACTTCTTTATATTTATTATATTTTATTTATTTATTTTACAACACGTTATCAGCACGAAACTCTAATCAAATTTTAGGAAGACTCAGGTAACAAATTTTTATCATGTCAAAATTCTCTCATCTTGAATTTAATGCTCTTAATATATCTGAAAACAACTATTTATCATAGATACTGGATGCTAAAATCCATCTTGATTCAATGGATCTTAGAGATACCATTAATGTTGAAAATAATATATTTCAGAAGGATAAAGCCAAAGTCATGATCTTCCTTCGTCATCATCTTGACGAAGGATTGAAAAATGAATATCTTACATTAAAAGATCCTACAAATTTGTGGAAAGACCTTGAAAAAAGGTATAATCATCAAAAGACGGTGATACTTTCTCAAGCCTGATATGAATGGACACACTTGCATCTACAGAATTTTAAATCCATAAATGAATATAATTCAGCAATGTTTTGAATCACCTCACGAATGAAATTTTGTGGGAAAAATATAACTGATAATGATATGTTAGAAAAAACTTTCTCGACCTTCCATGCCTCGAATGTGCTCCTACAGTAGTACTATCGAGAAAAAGGATTTAAAAAATATTCTGAGTTAATTTCTTGCCTTCTTGTTGTTGAACGAAATAATGAGTTGCTCTTAAAAAATCATGAAGCGTGCCCAGCTGACGCCGCCTCATTTTCTGAAGAAAATACAGCAATCATTAACCCAGAAGAGGTAAATAGCAATGTTACATCATCCTCAAAAGTAATATATATTTTACCCATTTTGTGCCAAAAGAAGAATATATTAATACTATTATTGGCTTAGGCAATGTGCTAGAAGGCTCCGGAAGAGCTATAATTTTGTTTTCTGGAGGAACAAAATTCATAATAAATAATGCACTAATATCTACTAAGTCTCTAAGGAACCTATTGAGTTTCAAAGATATTCACCGAAATGGATATCATATTGAAACAATGAATGAGGAAAATCATGAGTACTTATGTATCACACCTCATGATTTAAATAAAAAGATTATATTAGAAAAGTTGCTCTCACTTTCATCTGGGTTATATTATACCAAAATTAGTGCAATTGAATTATATGCCATTGTAAACCAGAAGTTTACTAGCCCAAATAAATTCATAACTTGACATGATTGATTGGGTCATCTGGGAACAACCGTGATGCAGAGAATTATTAAAAACTCTCATGGACATTCATTAAAAAACCAGCAGATTCTTAAATCTAGTAAATTTTGTTGTGCTGCATGTTCTCAGGAAAAGTTAATTTTAAGGCCATCACCAGTAAAGATTGGATTTAAGTCCCCTGAATTCCTAGAAAGGATTCAAGGCGATATATGTGGACCTATTCATCCACCATGTGGATCTTTTAGATATCTTATGGTGCTAATAGATGCATCTTCGAGATGGTCACATGTGTGCTTATTGTCTTCTCGCAACCTGGCGTTTACGAGATTACTTGCTCAAATTATTCGATTAAAAGCACAGTTTTCATAAAATCCAATTAAAGCAAATCATCTTGATAATGCTGGTGAATTTACTTCCCAAGCTTTTGATGCTTATTGTATGGCTAATGGAATAAGTGTTGAACATCCAATAGCTCATGTTCACACACAAAATGGGTTAGCAAAATCACTTATTAAACGCCTCCAGTTAAGATTGAGAGACAGAGACTGAGAGTCTAAGATTGAGAGACAAAGACTGAGAGACAGAGATTGAAATAAGTCTCCGTATTGTGTTTGGTGTAATGTGGGAGACATAGATTAAAATAAGAATGAAGCTCTAATTTAATTTACACAAAGGGTAAATTTGGAATTAATTAATTGAAATGGAAATATTTTAAGTAAAAAAATGTTATTAAAATTTTAGTCTCTATCTTCAAAAATTTCAGTCTCCTGTGTCCCCACTTTTTGGAGGTATTGAAAAACTGAAATTTTAGAGACAGAGACTGAAATTTTAGTACCAGTCTCTGAGCAAACAAACATGATACTGAGTCTCAGTCTCCTAGTATCCATCCAAATACCTCAAAACAAACGCTACCTTACTTATAAGAACAAATCTCCCAACTTCGGCTTGGGGGCATGCTATTTTGCGTGCCGCAGCACTCATTCGTTTGAGGCCAACAAGTTACCATCAATTCTCTCCTATGCAATTAGCTTTTGACCAGCAGTCAAATATTTCCTATTTAAGAATATTTAGGTGTGCGACATATATTTCCATCGTAGCACGTTCTTGGACCAAAATGGGACCCCAAAGAAAATTGGGAATATATGTTGGATGTGACTCTCCCTCTATAGTAAGGTATTTTGAGATACAAACTGGGGAATCCTAATTTGCATATTGTCATTTTGATGAATCAAAATTTTCAATATTGGGGGGAGAGAATAAGCTTCATGAAAAGGAATTTAATTAGAATGCATCATCCTTGATGCGTTTAGATCCTCAATCAAGACAATGTGAACTAGAAGTTCAAAAGATTATACATTTGCAAAGAATAGCAAATGAATTGCTTGATGCATTTTCTGATACAAAGAGGATAACCAAATCTTATATACCAGTGAAAAATGCCCCAATTCAAATTAATGTCTCAGTAGGACAAGTGATCACTGAAACAAATTTATGCCAGAAGCGTGGTAGACCGATTGGTTCCAAAGACAAAAATTCTCGAAAAAGAAAAATGGTAAACACTATTCTTGTTGAAAAAGACATAGTAAAGACACCTGCAGTTTTCCAAAATTTTGATATAATTTTAATGTCAAAAGACGTTCAGGTACCTAAAAATTATGAAAATGACAAGATCTCGATAAATTATGTCTTTACAGGAGAAAAATGGGACCAAAATAAGACAATTATCAATGAAATATTTGCATATAATGTGGCATTAAATATCATGCATGAAAGTAAGGATCTTGAGCCAAGATCAGTCAAAGAATGTCGACAAAGAAATGATTGGTTAAAATGGGAAAAAGCCATGAAGGCTGAGTTAGACTCACTTGCAAAATGTGAAGTCTTTGGACTTGTAGTCCGTACACAAGAAGATGTAAAACCTGTTGGATACAGATGAGTATTTGTGAGAAAATGAAATGAGAAAAATGAAGTTGTACGCTACAAAGCTAGACTTGTGGCACAAGGTTTTTCACAAAGACCCGGTATGGATTATGAAGATACATATTCCCCTACAGTGGATGCAATAATATTACGTTTTTTGGTCAGTTTATCCGCATACCATAAACTACATATGCATTTAATAGATGTGGTAACATCCTACTTATACGGCTTATTAGATCGTGATATCTATCTGAAAGTTCCTGAAGAATTAATGATATCTAAACCATCCAATGAATATTTTCGGAGGTTATACTCAGTTAAATTGCAAAGATCTTTATATGGTCTAAAGCAATCTGGACAAATGTGGTATAATCATCTTGCTGAATATCTGACAAAAAATGGATTTAAGAATGATGATATCTGTCCGTGTGTTTTCATAAAGAAATCTGTATCTGGATTTATTATAATTGCTGTGTACATTGATGATTTAAATATCATTGGAACTCCTGAAGAGATTCCAACAACTATAAAAGCTCTAAAAGAAGAGTTTGAGATGAAAGATCTTGGAAGGACTGAATTTTTTCTCGACCTGCAGATCGAGCATACAAAAATGGGATCTTTATTCATAAAAAAACATACACAGAAAAGATCTTGAAGAGATTTTATATGGATAAGTCACATCCATTAAGTACCACAATGATCGTAAGATCTTTGGATGTGGAAAAGGATCAATTCCATCCTAAGGAAGAAAATGAAGATATCCTTGGTCTTGAAGTACCATATCTTAGTGCCATTGGAGCGCTAATGTATCTTGCTAATAATACTCGACTTGATATATCATTTGCTGTGAATTTACTAGCAAGATATAGTTCCTCTCTAACCAGAAGACATTGGAATGGAATCAAACAAATCTTTCGATATCTTCATGGAACGGTTGATATGAGATTGTTTTATCTCTATGGATCCAAGTCACAACTAGTTGGCTATGCAGAGGCAAGATACTTGTTTGATCCACATAAAGAGAAATCTCAAACAGGATACCTGTTCACATATGGTGGTACAGCTATATCATGGAGATCTACGAAACAGACGATAGCAGCAACCTCCTCTAATCATGCTAAAATATTAGCAATACATGAAGCAATTCGTGAGTATTTTTGGCTCAGGAGTCTGATCCAATATATTCTGTCATCATGTGAACTAATTGATCATAAGATAGCTCCAACTGTCCTATTTGAAGATAATACAGCATGCATTGTTCAACTTAAAGGTGGATACATCAAAGGTGATAGAACAAAGCATATTTCTCCCAAATTCTTCTTCACTCATGATCTTTAAAATCAAGGAATAATTGATATCCAACAGATCTGCTCAAGTGATAATCTGGCAGACTTATTTACAAAGTTACTTCCAAAATCCTCCTTTGAAAGATTGGTACATGAGATTGGAATGCATCAATTTCGAGACATTAAATAATGTCGACAAGAGGGGGAGACTGTACTCTTTTTTCCTTGGTCAAGTTTTTTCCCATTGGGTTTTTCTTGACAAGATTTTTAATGAGGCAGTTTCCATCACAAAGGATTTTGCACTCTTTTTCCTATACTAAAATTTTTTCCTATTAGATTTTTCTTTAGTAAGGTTTTAACGTATAATCTTAAATGGTCATCCAAAGAGGAGTGTTGTGATAAGATAACGTGAGGTGGATGCCCATTTTCCATAAGGTTCAGGTTTTTAAGATAAAAATATATTTAATGAAGTTTGAAAATAATGACCATATACGTGTATAAATAGAGGAGCAAGTTATGAGACAAGAACATACAGTAACAATAAAAATATTCTTTCTCTTTTCGTATACAATTTTCATTCTTTCTATTTCTCTCTTTTAAGTTCTTAAGTTACAA
>NC_029780.3:20582239-20584440 GCF_000817695.3 Arachis duranensis | reverse complement strand
TTTAAAATTTTTTATTTATATTTTTTATATTTATTATATCTTATTTATTTATTTTACAACACATACAAAGTTATCTATGTGTAATGCATATTCAGTTCAAGTCGATTTTGTTACAATCTTTTAATTAAAACTAATGAGCTAATCAGTTTGTGGGATTTAAGTTTCGGTATGTTTAAAATAAGTATAATAATTTTGTGCGTATTAAATATATCACATTTTTATAAATTATTAGATTTTATTAATTAAAATTAAAAATTATTATAAAAAAAAGAGTATTAATAGACTATTAAATCATAATAAATATATCATATACTAGACGTCACTAATACTTGCAAATAATTAAATTATTATATTAAAATTTTATTAACTAATTATTTTGTTAAAAATATTATATATAATAAACGAAAATGCTGATCTTTTTATTTTTTAATTAAAAAAACTGTTTTCAATAAAAGAAAAAAAATAAAAAAAGAATACGCATATCTTTTAATTATTTATTAGTAATGCATATTCAATTCAAGTTGGTTTTGTTACCATTTTTTAATTCAATTATTTTTCATATATAAGTTATTTTTTAATACAAGTCTATACAAATTATTTATATTCACGTTCTTTTTCTTCTTCATTATTTTTCTCTTTCATTATCGTCGTCACCAACACCACTTTCTCATCTTCCTCCTCTTCCTCCTTTTTTCATTGAAATTTCTTCTTCTCCTTTCTTTTTCTCCTTCTCCTCCATCATCAGTTATGTAGTTGTTGAAGGTAATGAATAATTTAAGTTCAGATTGTCAATTGAATCAAAAAGAAATTGATTATTGTTTTGAATCCAATCAAGCGACTGAGGTGTGGTTTTATTTTAGTTAATTTTTTTGTTAGTAGTTTATGATTCTGTAGGTAAATAATGTTTCATCGTTGATGGTTTGAATCGAATATAATGTAAAAGTTCTGCATTAAAGAAAATATTTTTCTGTATTTGCAGTAAATTTGGGTGTAACACGAAGATACTTGAATGTAACACGGAGATATTTGAGTGTATTGTTTAAAACTTTTCGGTGTATGTGTGCTGATAAGTTCTACATAATTCAAAACTTTTTTTCTCCCTTCTACTCTTCTTCTCCCTCTTCCTCATCTTCTACTGCTTCTTCTTCTTCTTCTTTTTTATCATCATCATCATCATCTTTTTTTTTCTTATTCATCTTTTTTTTTCTTATTTTATCTTCTCAAGTTTTTTCTTATTCTACTTTTTTAGCAAGAATAAAAATAAAAAAATCAAACAAAGAAGAAGAAACACATAATGCTGCAAAATTACTTAGAAGAGGATCAACTTATATTTATTTAACTAAAAGAAAGAAAGAAATAAGGAAAAAAAGAAGAAGAAAAAATGCAGTATTAGAGGAAACATTTTTCTGTATTTGTAGCAAATTTAGGTATAACACAAAGATATTTGAGTGTATTATTTAAGAATTTTCGGTGTATGTGTGCTGATAAGTTCTACATAATTTAAAATTTTTCATCTTCCCCCTCCTCATTTTCTGTTGCTTTTTCTTTTTTTCATCATCATCACCATCTTGTTCTTCTTTTTTTCTTATTCATCTTTTTCTTTTTATTTTATCTTTTTAAGTTTCTTCTTGTTCTTTCTAACTTTTTAAAAGGAGTTTTAGTACTCTAAAGCTTCAAGGTGTATGGAATCGCGTAGGTGGATGTTACAATACTCCCCTTATGTTTGGAGTTTTGAAACTTCTTTAGATTATCAATATTGTAATTTGTGTTGGCACAATTTTCTAATAGATATTCTATTAATAGAATTTTTATTATATATTGATAACATCATCAAACAATTAATGCCAATAAATTATATTTTTTTTAAAAGTTAATATTTAAAAAATTAACACTAACATAAAATTATACTTTTAAATAAAAACCATAAAATAATCATAAAATATATCTTTACCTATTAAGCAACGTTTTTTTTAATTAGTGTTTTATTAGTGTTAATTTTTTTATTGAAATAAAATAAAAAAATTATTGTTTTCCATAACAATTTTTTTATTTTTATCTTTAAAATTTATTTTGTTTTAGAAATTTCATAAATTCATTACAGTACGATCTAAATCGTACTGGTATATTTTTATTTTTAATTAATCTAATTTCATTCACATAATTTAAATTTTTAAATTATAAAATTTTTAAAATAAAATTTA
>NC_029780.3:20576058-20581310 GCF_000817695.3 Arachis duranensis | reverse complement strand
TTAATTTTAAAGGATATTTTTTTAGTCTTTTAAAATTAATACTAAAAATATGTTTTGATTTTTAAATTTTTTATTTTTTTCTCAATTATAATATTATAATAATTTTTTTAAATGTTATAATAATTTAATATGAGTAATATTAATAAAAAAGTATAATAGTCACAAAAAATAATAAAAAAAGTATAATAAATCCAACTAGACTATAAGTCCAAACGGATCTAATATAAAATTTAATACTAACCCACACAAATTTTAAATAAAAAAACTCAAAATAATCATAAATGCTAACGTTCTTTCTAACTTCTTAAAAGGAGTTTTAGTACTCCAAAGTTTCAAGGAGTATGGAATTGCGACCCAAGAAACATATAATGCTACATAATTATTTGAAAGAAGATAAACTTACATTCATTCAACTAAAAGAAAGAAAGAAATAAAAAAAAAAGAAAAAAAATGCAGCAACAACAACAATAATAAAAAAATAAAAAATAAAATACGTGAAAAAAAAGGAAGAGAAACAGGAGAAGGAAGAGAGAGAGGAGGAAAAAGAACGCGAATTTCAAAGAGAAACAACATAATTTCAACACACGCATTATATAAGTGACTTATATGCTAAAAAGACTTGTATGCATAATAGTATTCATTATTTATTAATAAATTTTTTTTTCTTTCTTATAGCTTATTGGCTTTATTTATGGTGATTTCTTCCATACCCAACTAGTTTGAGGGTATTACATACCCTTCCTACATGTTCCAATTAAGTGTTGACAAATGTATTCATTAATTCCAGTCATCAAAGGATTTTTTAATTTTTAAAAATTAAAAAAATTGAATTTAATACATGTATTATATACTTAATATATACACAACTTAATACACTCTACATACTTTTTAACTCTGGTTAAATCAAATCACCATACATGGTAAACTTTAAATAAATTAAAAAAAAAAAAGAAAAAGAAAAAATTGGTTTTCCTCTTCTTCCCTAATCCCAATCCCTTCAACGGCACCAATTCTCCCTAACCCTAATCCCCTCAACGGCACCGATTCCCCAGTGAGGCAGCAAGTCAACAACCCCTCCAGGCTCCAACACCGCCGGCCGTCTCGTCGTCTTCATCTCGCCGGACACGGTGCGGCTCCGACGACCTCCCTCCACGTCGCGTTTTGGCTCGCAGCCTCGCAGGTCGTCTTCTTCATCGCAACTCCTTGCTCTGTCGGTGCTTCCTCTCCGTCACTGCTTCCTTCCCTTCGCCAAAGTCTGCTTCGCTGTGCTCGAACAGGTTGGTATCTCCTCACTTCTCTGCGTTGGTGAAGTGAAAGTGTGAAACCCGTTATCTCTGTGTTTTTTGTTATTCAAGTGGATTTTAATTTAATTAAGCGAGTGAGTAACTGATTAATGATGTTGAATTGTTGATTATAAATCTGTTTATGTTATGTTGTTAATGGCAGATTGATGATGTTTATGTTATATCTGTTTATGAATCTGATTAATGATGTTGAATTGCTGATTCTTGGCTGTGTAACATACATAGGTTAATGGCAGATTGATGTTTGTTTTCTGATTATTAGTGTTTATGGTTGTTTTGTTGGCATACCAAACTTTATGCCATATTCATCACAGCCACTCTTCACTGCTACACAGTCATCTCCAGAAACTATATAGCAATCTTCAATTCTGGTGTTTGTGCAAGAATATAAGAATAGGAAAAAAATCAACAAAATATAAGAAAAAAATTTATTAATCTATATTCTATATGATTTGTTTAGGCACTCTTATTTTGTTGTTTGGAGACGGAGTAATATATAGTCTCAAACTCTGCTGGGATGACTTAGGGTGTGTTTGTAAAATACGTTGAAGAGGATAAAAGTGCGTTTCAACATTATCCCAAAAGCTCGTTCACTAGAAGTAAGAAATTATAACTTCTGCGTTTACTTTACTCAACGTACGTTTAGGTTTGTTGCTAGTTATTATTGGTTTTTCCATAATTTTTTCTAAATAAATACTGAGAATATTAAAACAATTATTCTAATTTTTGTGCATTATTTACTATTTTCATTTTTTATAATATGTATTATTATTCCAATTAGAAATGATAAATTAAATAAAAAATTAATTATAAATAATAATAAAAATATAAGTTGTAAAAAATTAGAATCTAAAATTATAATAAAAATAAAATTAAGAGTACTTAAAGAGAATTTTTTTAATAATTAATTAATTATTTATCTAAAAGTAATTTTAACTAATATTATCCAAATAATATTTATTTTATCAAAATCAATTTTAGTAAAAATTACCAAACATAAATCATGTTAGTACAAAGTCACTTCTACCCAAAATTAATTTTACAAAATCACTTCTATTCAAACTCCAATTTGCCCAACATAAATCCAAAGACACACTTAATCGATAGTCATATAAAAGGTTGTAACGTTCAAAAAAAATTAAACATAGTTGCTGTGTTTTAAAGATGCTAAGGCAAACACTCTGGATAGATGCATAATATTAAATCTGTCATGTGATTTGCTTCCGGCGTTGAAGCATAAGAGAATCAAGTGCCTCATAACTTGACCCACCTTTGGCCAACAATTTCAACGCACTCTCTTTGACCTCTTTGACTCTCTCTTTCACCGCCTTCCTTTCTTCATCCTCCATTACACAACCGCACAACTCCCATTACACACCCTCACCACTCTCCCTATTAATAGTACCTGTTATTTTGCTGGGATCACAAAAGTCAAAAACTCAAATGTGATTTTGAAATGCTTTTAAGACTCTACTTTGAATAATGTGAACATATATATGAACTAATAACTATATCACAAGGATAGGATTATTATTATTATTATTATTATTGTTGTTGTTATTATTATTTTTATTATTATTATTATTACCTGCTATAAGTTGGATGAACATGCCATGATCGTGAATTCAGGAGTGTTAGATTTGAGATTTGGATATTGTTTGAGAACATTAATTCAATTGTAATAGTACGACTAATTTTATGGATTGTTATTTTTATTTAGTCAAATTAAGATACTATTGTAGTAGTACTAACTAATTTCATGTCTATTTTTGTATTAGTTATCTTTAGAATTTGAATGTTGGTTGTTCTTAAAATGTTCGTGAAGATATTATTTTAAATTTTATAAGTCTGTGACTATTTTTTATTTTTTTATTTACGTGGGACCGGTTTTACCAGTTCAACCAGTGATTTATCGGTTGAATCAATAAACCTGTGAACCAGTAGCTTGATCGGTTTGATCACTGATTCGGTTCTTACAACTATGAATATAGTTTTTAATGGAAAGTTTTGAAAAATCTAAGCTGCTGTTTTATAACTTTGAAAACTAAATATTGGTTAAAACTATCATCATAAACTTATAAACTTAAAATTAATTAATACATAAGTGCGTTTATCACAAATTTTTCTTATGTATATCTACATTTGTTTACTATTTTTTTATTACATTGATTGATTGTGTATTATTATTTATTGTGATAATGTTTTTTTTACTATTCAAATTTCCTTAGATGCAATTGAATAGTATTGTGCTCATACATTTTTTTTACATTTTATGTTAATAATAGACTTACAACACAAGTATGGGGAGCGTTCACAAAAATTCAACAGAGAGTTCTGTTGAATTTGATGATTTAAGTTTTGAGTATAGTGGTTCTAGTGAAGAAAATGATATAAATATATCTCAAAAGAAGGGTACAATTGATGAAGCTATGAAAATGGTCGATCGTGGAGATGGATTTGGTGAAGTTGAGAAGAAGTTAACTGAGTTGACCAGGGATGACATTTGGGGTATTGAGCATGATAGTGTAGAGGAGTGTGTTCAATTCTACAAAAATTATGCCAAAGTACATGGTTTTGTTGCAAGGTGTGATGAAAAGGGTTATGATTTCAACGGCAACCTTAACATGAGACAAATGGTTTGTAATAGAGAGGGTACACGGAGAAAGAAGTATCTGGAGATGGAGAATAGGAAAAGAGACCACAGGCCGATAACACGTGTAATGTGTCAAGCGAGAATTAGATTTCACTATGATATGAAATTGAGGAAGTGGAAAGTCACTGCATTTGAAGAGACTCACAATCATGACCTCATCCCACCTAAATATATACAATTTGTCCCCGCATATCGCGTAATGACCGAGGCCGACAAAGCGCAAGCCAACAGTCTGCATGATTATGGTGTGAGAACTTGCCATATAATGGGGTTCATGTTAAAGCAAAAGGGAGGACCTGGAAAAATTGGTTTTACAAAGAAGGATTTGTATAATCATTTCGACAAATCAAAGCGTGCTAAAGTGAAAGATGGTGATGCATATGCAGCATTGAGTTACTTGATTTCTAAGGCTGATGAGGATCCATTGTTGCAAGGAAAATTTACTCTGAAAGATAATAAACTTGAAAATTTAGTATGGGCTGACGGAGCTAGCATAATCGATTATCAATGTTTTAGTGATGTACTAGCATTTGACACAACATACCAGAAGAATAAATATAACAAGCCATTGGTTGTCTTCTCAGGAACTAACCATCACGGGCAGACATGCATATTTGGTTGTGGCTTGCTAGCAGATGAGAAGCATGAGACATATGTATTAGTTTTGAAGATGTTTCTTGAAATAATGGGTAATAAACATCCAACAGCAGTGGTGACAGATGGTGATCTTGCAATGAGAGGAGCAATTAGAGAGGTGATGCCAAATGCAACGCACCGACTTTGTGCGTGGCATTTACATCGCAATGCGTGTGAAGCTATCAAGAATTCTGAGTTTCTTCATGGATTGAAGCACCTTATGTACGGGAATTTTTTTCCGGATGAGTTTGAAGATAAATGGCATCGCTTGGTATCAAAATTCAAGCTTTCTGAAAATGAATGGGTGAAAAAAACATACGAGATCAAAAGGATGTGGGCTTCTGCATATTTGAACGACACGTTTTTTGGTTGAATTAGGACTATATCGATAAAAAATGTTATCTTTTGGATTTGATGCATAATCTTAACGAGGCAGTGAGGCAATATCGAACAAATGAACTGTTATCTGATTTTAAGTCATTGTTCTCAAGTTCAGTTTTAACTACATGTTTCGAAGACATCGAAAAGGAAGCAGCCAATATTTTTACCCATAATATGTTTAAAGAGGTAAGAAATGGGATACTAGAAGCGAGTAAACTAAACGTTGTCGGCCATTCAATTGACGGTAACAAAATTGAGGTGAGAATGAACAAATATCA
>NC_029780.3:20564520-20575958 GCF_000817695.3 Arachis duranensis | reverse complement strand
CAAAAGAGGACTACAACTACCACCACCAATAGTTTATTTTGTGCAGGTGACAACAGCAAACGGTGCCTAAAGAAAGAAATGTGCGAAAAAGGATTTGGGTGATGACGATCGCTACATGTTGAATACAACAATAATTTGTTTTGTTAATTTGAAATATGTAACAATTTCAGGTGGGGGATGATGATGACGATGGTGTTGGTGGCGAATTGACGTTCGCTAAATTTCCCCCCCTTATATTTCTTTTGCTACGTAAATTGTTACAGGTCATGAAGTAGGTTTGAAAATAGAACTTTTGATTAGCGATCACCGTGGAAAACGAGCCAGAGTTTCATTTGGAGAAGTTTCATGTTTGATAAGTATCTTTTTCACTATAATAATAATACTAATAATTAAAATAAAATAAATCTAATCAGTCCGTAGTCCGTACATCCATGTATAAAGTATAGTTTTTTTTTTGGTTACTATAAATATAGTTATTTGTTCCGTTTTTTTTTTTAACTGTAAAATTAGCATTTGGTGATGTGAAAGTGTATATATTTGTCAAAACCATATATATCTATTATTATTATTGGTGGTGTCAGTTCTGCTTGATTCGTCTAAAACTATTTACCGAATAAAATTCTTCCTTTTATATTATAACAGTTGCATTTTTAAGTTTTTCTTTTTTGAGTTATAATATTTCCCGTAAATTTGTTTTGATCGAGGAGTGACAATAGATAGGATATAGTAGAATTTAAAACTAATCCTAATCCTATTCGTGGGTTAAGATTTTTATATGAACTCAATCTTATTTTTTTTGCGGGTTGAGAATATACCAACTCTAATCCTATCTGTTTTTAGATACTCGCGGGTTATAAAAAATACAATATTATATAATTGGGTTATGCTACATGTACACCAAAATCAGTCACCAAAATTAGCCACCAGTATAAAATACATACTAGAATACAAATGCACATTGAAAATAAATTAAACCACACATATATTTATACACAAATACATTGGTGGCTGATTTTAGTTTACAAATAGCATTTCTCTATATAAATTGATGATAATTTAAAATAAAACTAATTTTTATGTAAAAAAAATATATTAAATTATCAATTAATGATTTTCTTTTAGTAGTTAAGGATCTTTTGCATTTAGTAAGAGATCTTTGATTCAATATCCACTTAAAACATATTTTTATATAAGTATATAACATAGACATATATAGAGTGCGAGTTGGTCAGATAGGGTTGAGACTCACCCGCACCCTATCCGACCCGCATCCTACCTTACCCACTTCAGATCGGGTTGGCAACTCTATCCGACTAGAGTTAGGTCGGATTGGGTACTCGCAGGTAGAGTGTATATTGCCATCGGTATTTTGATAATGTTGATGTAATAGGTTAAATAATAAATAATGATGTGAAAAATTCATGAACTAATAACACTATAACAGGAACTAATATAGAATTTTTTTAGTTTAACCGGCCAAAACCGAAAAATTCAGAGACTAAAAACTACTTATGTATTATTTTACTTATGGGTCTACATAAAATTCAACTTGTATGATATGAAATTATGAGAAAAGTAGTAGGCTTAACTGTATAAGTAAAATATCCGTTACTTGGAGCCTTTGCCCGCAAGATTGGAGAAGAAACCAAAACTTGGTCATCCTATTAAATTTGGGGGTTTGATGGTTGACTCCGCAGACAAAAAAATCATTGGATCACGTGCCACATTACAACAAGCTGGCAGCAGGTACGTAGAATAGTAGTTTGCTTGAATCCTTGATGTATGGATCAGGATTCGGGAATCAGAGACAAGGGACATCCTAAAAGCACTAAGTAACAGAATACTGGGGTAAGAATCATGGAAATGACACTAGGAATTGCTATTCTCAAGATGGATATGATCAAAGAATCAATCAATCAACCAATTAGTTAAATTCAATTAGAAGTTCATCTTCACTGATTTAGCTCAGTATCCGTCACGTTTCAATCAAGCATGCCCACAAATTCTGTATCTACAATTTGCACACCATACACATATTGGAGACACGAGACCAATTATCAAGTAGTGATTTGCTTGGAAGCAGCGATAAGGCTTATAATAAGCTAACATTGATACAAACATTTAACCCCGGATCTTGCCTTTAATGCTTTGCCGGGATCAAACAAACCACACTTTTGCCCATAATTCTCTCCTAGAACAGAGAACATTGTTGGATGTCCCCATCATTAAATCTTTCCATAGCAATGACGACACATTTTTCCAATAACTTTAGTTGGGGATGTTTCTCATGGTCACCTATTACCAGATTTATTAGCTGAGGGGTAACTGGGTCCATCCAAGTCAATTAGCGTAAAATCGTATGGCACAGATATAGAATTTGACGTATCAACAAGCAAGGAAGATTTCGCGGCACCAGAGTGTGAAGCACCAGAATTGGGACCAGAATCTTTGGGACTGTTGCTATCGGACGAGAAACCTGAGAGCCGTGCATCATCAGACTTGCTTGCAATGTTGGGCTTGTTTCTTCTAACACTTTCCATCTCTGGACCAATTGGAACAAAGGTTCGGGATCGATACTTCCTAGGTCCCTCGTCACCATCATGGTTATAGAGAACGTAATCATGATACGTTGGTGCAAACTGCCAGAAATTTTGAATATCAGAATACCAGTAGTGATTAGACAAAACAAATGGGGAGGCAGTCTTTTAGATGAAATCGTGGAGCAAGAACTACATTGGTAGATAAGATAGGCATTAAACTTGCATATACAAATATGCTACCAGTATGAAACATGGTTGCACTGGGCGGGATATATAAATGGATTTTGAACTGGATGTGAGACCTAATTGATTTGGGTCCCAAACTACATATAATCGTAGAGAGGACCGAGTCTTCTACGCATTTGAGAACAAGTGATATATGTATGTAACACAATTCCGCAGGACATAGAAGTGGGACTCACCTGGTGGACCGTGTCATGGTAGAAGTCATTTAACATCAAAGCATGTGCGAGGCTAGCTGACAAACCACGGGATGCACCTATGTTAGCACCGGCATATTCTTTGTAGGGGAATGCATAGAAGTGCCCAAGAGCAGCAAGAAGCATCTCGACACAAATGATAATATTTTGAAGTTGAGCAGCTTCATCTGCATCCTTGATGAATCCCGACTTTGCAGCAAGAAAGACTAAGACACCCTAAGATATGAGAGTAAAAGGTCAGCCATTTCAAACCTATACTAACAAAGCAAAAGTACCAAACAAGATCATAAACAATAAACCATCCACAAATTCTACTTTAGAACACAGAAAATGATGGCACTAAAGCATGCTAACATCTTCACACACATACACGGATGACATAAAACCTTAACCCCCTGCATTTTCACAATGAACGCCATATTTATTAGCAGCAGTTTTGACACAGAATCTTGGCACCCTGCATTTTCAGACACTGGATTTCAGCCCATATGCAGTGCCTCTATTTAACAGAGAGATTAATCTGTTTTGGAATCAAAGGGGTGGAATTTTTATTCTCCTTTTCTATTATTTGGAGGAATTCAAAATTGTTTAGAAAAAAATTACACTGAATTTCTCGATATTTAGTGTAATAACACCGAACACCCCTCAATTTACACACCCTAGTACCTAAATAACTGCCTTGTCGCTAACAGAAACTAACACCTGATTCATAAGGAAATTGTCTATATTGACAATATTTAAGCAGCATAGAGGACATTGAAGTGGATACCAGGGCTCAGTGATTCTATCTTTGGCAAAGGTATCCTGGGCAACAACTGCACAAGGCCTTGGAATCTTAGGACCAGAAGAGTTGCTTAAGAGACACCACCACTGCATTGTGAAGAACAACATAAGTGTCTTGACACTGTCTTTGAAGAAGCTGGATTACATGCAGTCAAGAAGAACCCCGAGAGCAGGGTGCAGAAGGTGGACAACAAGATCAAGTTCCATATTCACTGTCCAAGGTGGTGGTGGAACAAGTTTTATCGTCTCTTAGTGTGAAATAAATCTTTTGTAGCATGTACATTCAATAAAATAAAGGGTAAACCTAGGTTCAATACTGTTCCATTTATTTCGTTCGACTTTCGTGCTCTAGCTCTTTTTCTTTTCTTTTTAAAGGCCAAACATAGTTGCTTCTTTTGTGGGTTCCAATTTTTATAATGCATTCAAGAAAGTGAAAAATACCACAAAATCTGGGGAAAGGGGGCATGCCTGTGTTTTCAATATTGAAATCCTTTGGCAGAAAATGTGGTTCTCAACAGGGTAAGATTTGACAATTATGTGCACGTCTAATTTGACCAATAAGAATACTGAGTATCTCATCATTTTCTGGTTAAATTTTTAAACTAGTAATCATGTGCCATGCACATCCTATGAATTTCATCATGACAAATCGACTGTTAACTTCAAGGGTGGTTGGTGCAAAAAAGACAAGTTTACTGTTGTGTTTTCCAAAATAGAGGGGTGTCAAGTTCAAACACTGAAACCGAGGAATATCAATGTACTTTTTTCTTGAAGATACAAGATTCCAATATCATCTTAACCTCATTCCTAGCTAGTATTTTTTGTTACATAACATTCACATCCTTTCTTATTGCTACATACACAAATAAAACTGCCATTTCGCCATTTCGCCATTTCATGTTCTACCTATCTTACCATGTGACATGCAATGAAAGAGAACTGATAACATACAGAACAGGGAAGGAAAAAAGTTGAAAAGGAGGTATGAAAAACCTGCCAATAAGTCAGGAACACAACAGATTTTATTATGATAAACTTTGGTACTGGGTTGAATGGCTGAAGCAGATCCCTGCATGCCACATAGAACAACGCAAGAGCATACAGCGCCACTGTGTATGAAATTGTATATATGATTGTAAGATACAAGTACGACTGAGTTGGACTGAAATTGCCATCCTTATATTTCCCCTTTTCGTAAAGTATGAGTGTAAGAACAACTAAAATGGGCTTCAAAATCACAAACTGTAAACAGCCTTGCTTGCATTTCCGTATAAAACGCCTGCAACAGAAGTTAATTAGGGAGATGTGATCATCAACTATGAACTATCAACTATGATATAATGATCATGATGCCACATCCAAAGTTTGCAATTATGCATCAGAATTATCGCTTCCCTAGGATGACAAGAATTACATTTTCTGGTATCGAATAAATGAACTTTCGATCATGTCAATTACATGACCTGAACTACTCAAAAAGTTTGGTAAATAAATAAATAAATAACAAAAATAAAAATAAAAATCCATGCAAAATTCTTGGGATCAATTTCAAAGGAACTAGTGGATTAATAAGCATCAAAAATAGAAAAAACTCCTGATTCCCATTATACATAGTAGACATAAATCAACATTTTGAGACCAAAAAGATTTAAATCCAAAAATATACATCACCCACCCGTCCAGTGGTAGAGGAGGCAAGCAACAAGTCATAAGAAACCATGATGGCTTTAGAATCCGACCACTTAAACTTAGGACCACTGCCCCAGGACCACCAACCCATGCAAGGCACAACGATAGAAAATTATAAATAACCCAAGCTTCATATCTGAAAAGTAGGCAAGAGAATATGATTAATATACTGATCCTCCTTAATAAACATAGATATGTAAAATGCATTTCTATTTCTACAACAAAGAATAAGAGAAAGGGGAAACCAGTAAACTAAAGGAATACAGGGCACTAAATAATGAAAGAGAGTTAACTTCAAGGATTGAATATGCAAGCAATCTGGGTATGTTGAACCCCGGCCAAACAACCAACAGAAGAATATTAGTTAACATTGTTTTGGTTTCACAGGGTTGTGAATTTATCCACAGTAAGATCTCAAGCAAGCAAGTTCTGCAAAGTGACTTCAATATTCAATATATATGTAATATAAGTAGAATAGAAGTGTAACCTAGCATCACTCTTAATCATTTCCAAACCCCTTTGACTATTTGGACGATGGCACATTGACTAGTTCAAAAGTTACCTTCGTTACTATATGACACAGACCTAAGTAACTCTGCTAAGAAAGCTAACATATTCAAGATCTCCCTGCCTAACTTATGCGGGACTTGCATCACATGTACTTGTGAGTGTTTGCTAAATCAAGACTAGGTAGAATTATTGTAATTTTTATACCTGATGACCAAAAAAGAAAAAGAAGAAACCAAGAATAACTTACCCTTCCCGGATGGAATCAAAATAGATTGAGCCCATAGGTATAACAAGAGCCAAGAATGACATCAGCGCATAAACCTGTTGCAAAAACAATAATTTTGAATTAAATCACAGCAGCATAATACAGATTATAGAATACAAACTGGCATTATCCCCAACGAAATATCAAAAGTTCTATGGTGATACTGAAACTATATAAGATAATAAATAATTGACGAAAACAAAAGAACCAGGATACACAACATGAAAATGACGTGACTGTAAATGCAACGAACAGGAGAAAAACACATTATAGTCTCAAGAGCTTGAAGGGTAAACCTTAGTCCACTTTAAACTTTAAGCTCTTCGCTTCCTTTCCCTCCAAAATCAAACTAAAAAACATACCCTAAATGCATTAGCCGTAGCAAGAAACTTCAAATAGTCAAGTAACTTCAAAGAATTCCATAATTTTAAAATTTCTAGACCAATCTAATATCGAGAGACGGAACCACTCCCCAGCCCCCAGCCTCAAACCTCCAAGTCTCCATTCACACACATAACTTGACTAACTTCCACATACATGTTTACACGGTAGACTTACCACAACTCTTCCCCTTAAATGCAGTATAGCACAACCATATGATATAATAATATTTTACCTTTAGGATAAAATGTTAATGGTTTGATCACCTATTGAGCTACTGAAAACTACTTTGTCCAAAAAAAATGGAAACCAAATACAATCATCACTAAGAAACCACCCTAATATCTTCATCCACCGTAAAAAAAATATAAAATAATAATAATAATAATAAATTATAATAAAAATTATAATGAATTAAAAATACAAAATTATAAAAATTGAGTGAAAACGAATGTTAATGAATGCATTTACAATGACATTTATGTCAGTAAATGCAACAATGTAGCATATATGTTAGTAGAATTTCAACATCTCCTCTCCTTAACTAAATGCAAAGTAGCATAATATTAACCATATAAAATCCATATGATCACCAATGAAGCTACCGAAGACTACTTTATCCAACAAAAAGGGAAACCAAATTCAATGATCACTAATAAGTAATAAAACGACTCCAATATCTTCATATATATGCCGTGCAAAATAAAAAATACATTGGCATATATGTTAGTGAAGCGATTGAATCACCCACTGAATCATTACTCACCGGAACCATAAAGACGATGCGAACAATGTAGCGCTGAAAAGTGGGCTCGGTGTAATTGAGAAGGTGCCTATAAATGTGAAGAAGCGACAACGCAATAGCTCCACATGTGCAGAAGAAAGCGATGACGTATAAGTAAATCGGAACCCCTCCATGCCCCATTCCTTTTTCTCGCGGCCACCAAAAACCCCAAAATTTAGAATCTCCCTTACGCCAAGTTGTTAACGACGCATTTTTTAGGCACTAGGGATTAGAGAAAGTGGAAGTGAACCCTAATCGAAGATTGGTAATTTGGAATTCGGAGATCTAAGGAGCGTTTTGTGAAGAAAGGAGAAAGAAAGAGGGAAGAAATGGTGTTGCTGGCGCTTTGATTAATGACGGCGGTTGGCTTTGCTGTGAAGGAATCGGAAGGGAGCGCACAGAGCGAGCGAGCGAGACAGAGACAGAGACAGGATTTTAAAGAATTTCGAACTTCGTTGTATTCATAGTGCCAGCAACACGGATATGATAGCTTACTTTTTTTTATTCACTACCAAACATAATTATTAGTCTCATAATTAGTACCAGAAAAAATTACTGGCAGTGCCAAGTGTTTTTCTTTTCTCTTTAAATGGGAAAAAAAAGATACTTTGTTAAACTAGGCTTTTTTATTAAAATAAATAAAGAAAAAACATTAATTCCTTAAATATGCATGCATGAAATTAATTCCCTTAATATGCAGTTTCATTTCAGGAGAATCACCTACGAAATGGGTTTGGCTACTAACTCCGGGCAGGTGTTCATAAAATCGAGAGAATGCCTGACAAAATCTGCGTGGAACTCCAAGTCAAGCATGACACCCACGAGATGGGTCATGTCATTGGCGACGGCAGCGAAATTGACATATCAGGTTAGGCGCCCACGAATTAGACCAAGGCATGGCTGGTCCAAGCGAAATGGTGTATTTCCACTGCGGCGCCCACGAAATGCACACAACAATGGCGGCAGCAACGAAATGGGTTGGGTTTTTGATGAAGGCTGCAAGTTTTCAGTGCGTCAGTCTCTGTACATGCATGCATTGGGTGCATAGGGTGGCAAGGTTGGAGTTGATGAATTGATGGGTGTATATAAAGGGCAGACGGGGTAGGGGACCAAGTGCTTCATACATAAAAAAATAGTGGAAGAGAAGGTTAACAAATATAAACCATGGAAAAGAGGGGAAAAAAGTTGTGCTTTGGGTAATATTTTTGTATTGTGGTTTGAATAGAAAAGTGTAACATGAGCGATGGTGGTGACATGAACGTGGAAGAAAATCTTAATCAGTTAGACGAAGTTCATATTGCAGCGCATTTGATTCATAAGGTTAGTTTCATGTGTGGTTAATTTTGTTATTAGTCTCTATCATTATTTAATATTTGCTAGTGTAAAGTTAAGTGTGCTATTCCGGTTCCGATGTTGCAGCCCGCACGTGTTCTAATACCGCATGGCACACTTGTTGATGTTTTCACGTCGGAGCCGGTGGATCCAAGTGGATCTTAGGCAGTAGAGACTTGAACCATATTTACGACGAGCATGATTCTATTATGCGTCATTAATAAGGCATTTTGAGTATGAAAATCCGCTGATAAGTGCATTTGTTGAGAGATGACGACCCGAGACGCACACATTTTATCTCCCATGGAGTGAGTGTACCATAACACTAGAGGATGTGGCTATGCAGTTAGGGTTACCCATTGATGGTGAGCCTGTTAGTGGTACTCTAAGGTCATGAAGACAAGTGCGTTTCGTCCACTGAGACAAGTGGTTTGCAGTGCCTGAAGGCTTCAGCACAAGACGGAAAAGACCAAAAAATTGATGAAACACAACACTATGACGGTCCAAGGTGTTGCCGACATAGTTCGGGCGCGTTTGGAGGTCAACAATTGTACCTGACACGACTACACTTAATTAGAACCATGCCGTAAGGACTCCAACTTATAAATTGACAAAACTTTCAATTGGTAAGGTTACCTGGAATGAAAGTTTGCAGTGCATTGAAATATCTTTTCAGCTGGTCGTATGACTCATCCCAATCACCATAAATTTTCGCAATTGCCTTCTGCTTTGCATGCCAAACCTTCTTGTAATAAACATTGTACCCATATGATGACTCGACTGAACCTTGCAGCACCTTTATGCAAATAGTTGCATCTACTTGTACCATGGGATATATATGGCGACAGATGACATCGCTATCAAGTTGAGCATGATATTGCGACATCGAGCTTGCCAAACAACTGTGAGGCCCTTTATATTTTCGAATCACCCAAAATCTGGAGGCCCTTGTCTTTGCAACTCGAACCGACCAACGGCATTGGTCCCCAAACTGCTTGCATCGACAAACATACCTAGCTTGATCGGACTTTACAATCTTGTATTCTGCACTTCTACGAATATTATAGTTCTTTACGGCAAGCATAGCAGTTTCTCTATTGAGAAATTTTAGACCTACCTCCAGCTCCATCTCACCGGACAAAGTATAGTTGCTCGGTGTGTCTTCAGCGGTGGTCGAACCCATTGCACCAAGATTTAGAGACAAATAATGGCCTGGAGTACCGCTTGATCCACCAACCGATCCAACACGACTCGGAAGATCCCTCTCGCGGTAAACGGGTTGGGTTTCAGGAACCTCTTCTGGTTCTTCACCACTATCATCTTCGATCTCATCTTCATCGGAAGTGTCTGCCAACCCACCAACAATACCTTTTGGGAATGCAACTCGGTTAGAAGGGGGAGGACGTGGACAATGATTTCCTGCAGTTTGTCCGTGCGTGACAAAGGCGTTGAATTTAGGACTCGGAGCTCTAACAATCTCCTGGAACGGCATCATATTAGCGGCACCAAAATTTCCAAGTTGCACCACGTTATTGGAACCAAAGAAGCTTCCACCAACATCTTGGAGACACACACATAGCTCCAAGGAGTAGATACTTTCAATGCTCCGATGATAAGAAAACATCATCTAAACTTGTTGGTAAGATTTAATCTGTATTTTCTGATATGCAAACGTGTTGGCAACTGCAACTGGCATTCTATAAGTCAACTTCATGATTTTCTTCTTTCCAACCAGACCGGTATTAATGAGGATCACATTCTTCAGCTCTTCCAACGACATCTGCGGAGGAATCATTATCCATAGTGGATCATCACAAACAAATGTAACACCTTCAGATGTAAGAGAAATTTCTCCATTAGGATATACGATGACGTAAACATTTTCAATAGCCATAGACACAATAAAATACTAACTACAGAATTTTACAAAGAAGGGAGAGACATTGAGATAGGAGAGAGTTGTTGGGGTTGAATTTTTCTGTGACACAACAGAAATTTCAAACCATGGTTACAAACTGTCTGCCACGCCCCTTTATATAACGAATTCCGGGCTCCATTTTGTGTGGAGTACAACTAATTTGGTAGCTTTTCGCGTCTGGCCCGTTAGATTTTTTCATCTGCTTTCAATTCGTGTGTACCGCCATGGTATTGACCTAATTAGCGGACGCTGGACCTGATATGCCCATTTCATGGTTGCTGTCTGGTAGCGCGAAATTGTGATCAATACTTTTCACAACTCAAATAATCCCCGGTAATGAATCCAAAAACTTGGTGTTCAATACCATGGCATAAACACAACTTCGCACAACTAACCAGCAAGTGTACTGGGTCGTCCAAGTAATAAACCTTACGCGAGTAAGGGTCGATCCCACAGAGATTGTTGGTATGAAGCAAGCTATGGTCACCTTGTAAATCTTAGTCAGGCAAACTCAAATGGGTATGGTGATATACGAATAAAACATAAAGATAGAGATAGAGATACTTATGTAATTCATTGGTAGGAATTTCAGATAAGAGTATGAAGATGCTGGTCCCTTCCGTCTCTCTGCTTTCCTACTGTCTTCATCCAATCCTTCTTACTCATTTCCATAGCAAGCTTAAGCAAGGGTTTCACCGTTGTCAGTGGCTACCTCACATCCTCTCAGTGAAAACGTTCCAGATGCTCTGTCACAGCACGGCTAATCAGCTGTCGGTTCTCGATCATGTTGGAATAG
>NC_029780.3:20563422-20564200 GCF_000817695.3 Arachis duranensis | reverse complement strand
GAGGTGGTTGTCAGTCACACGTTCATAGGTGAGAATGATGATGAGTGTCACGGATCATCACATTCATCAAGTTGAAGAACAAGTGATATCTTAGAACAAGAACAAGCGGAATTGAATAGGAGAACAATAGTAATTGCATTAATACTCGAGGTACAGCAGAGCTGCACACCTTAATCTATGGTGTGTAGAAACTCCACCGTTGAAAATACATAAGAACAAGGTCTAGGCATGGCCGAATGGCCAGCCTCCCAATGATCTAAGATAGCATCAGAACAAAGATAACTACCCCGATATATCAATAAAGGTCCTACTTATAGAGAACTAGTAGCCTAAGGTTTACAGAGATGAGTAAATGACATAAAAATCCACTTCCGGACCCACTTGGTGTGTGTTTGGGCTGAGAAATGAAGCATTTTCGTGTAGAGACTCCTCTTGGAGTTAAACGCCAGCTTTGGTGCCAGTTTGGGCGTTTAACTCCCATTCTTGTGCCAGTTCCGGCGTTTAACGCTGGGAATTCTGAGGGTGACTTTGAACGCCGGTTTGGGCCATCAAATCTTGGGCAAAATATGGACTATTATATATTGCTGGAAAGCCCAGGATGTCTACTTTCCAACGCCATTGAGAGCGCGCCAATTGGGCTTCTGTAGCTCCAGAAAATCCACTTCGAGTGCAGGGAGGTCAGAATCCAACAGCATCTGCAGTCCTTTTTAGTCTCTAAATCAGATTTTTGCTCAAGTCCCTCAATTTCAGCCAGAAAATACCTGAAATCACAGAAAAA
>NC_029780.3:20557375-20558572 GCF_000817695.3 Arachis duranensis | reverse complement strand
AAGGCATTGACTAGATTTTCCCAAGAGTTCAGGCTTTCTTTAGGTTGTGAGTCCAACCATGTCCTAGCTCTGTCTCTTACAGCAAAAGGAAATAGCATAAGTCTATAGACCTCAGGGTCAACCCCATTATTCTTGACAGTGTCACAGATTTGCAAGAACTCAGCTAAAAACTGATGAGGATCTTCCAATGGAAATCCATGGAACTTGCAATTCTGTTGCATTAGAGAAACTAATTCAGGCTTAAGCTCAAAATTGTTGCATTAGAGAAACTAATTGAGGCTTAAGCTCAAAGTTGTTTGCTCCAATGGCAGGGATAGAGATGCTTCTCCCATAGAAGTCGGGAGTAGGTGCAGTAAAGTCACCCAGCACCTTTCTTGCATTGTTGGCATTGTTGTTGTTTTCGGCTGCCATGGGTTCTTCTTCTTTGAAGATTTCTGTTAGGTCCTCTACAGAGAGTTGTGCCTTGGCTTCTCTTAGCTTTCGCTTTAAGGTCCTTTCAGGTTCAAGATCATCCTCAACAAGAATGCTTTTGTCCTTGCTCCTGCTCATAAGAAAGAGAAGAGAACAAGAAAATGTGGAATCCTCAGAGAAGAAAACAAGGAAATATGTGGAATCCTCTATGTCACAGTATAGAGATTCCTTGAGGTGTCAGAGGAAAAGAAAAATAGAAGGTAGAAGTAGAAAATTCAAACTTATCAAAGAAGATGGAGTTCGAATTTTGCATTAAGGAATAGTGTTAGTCCATAAATAGAAGGATGTGAGAAGGGGAGAAGTAATTTTCGAAAATCAAGTAAAAGATTTTGAAAACATTTTAAAAAACACTAATTGATTTTCGAAAATAAAAGTGGGAAAGAAATCAAGTGTTTTTTGAAAAAGAATTTGAAATTAGAAATCAAAAAGATTTGATTGACAGTTACTTTGAAAAAGATGTGGTTAAGAAGATATGATTTGAAAAACATTTTAAAAAAATTTGATTTTGAAAATTAATGACTTGGCTATCAAGAAAAGATATGATTCAAACATTAAACCTTTCTCAACAGAAAAGGCAACATACTTGAAATGTTGAATCAAATCATTAATTGATAGCAAGTATCTTTGAAAATAGAAAGAAATTGAATTTGAAAAAGATTTGATTGAAAAGATATGATTTGAAAAAGATTTGATTTTGAAAAGATTTTGAAAACTTGAAAAAAATTT
>NC_029780.3:20537170-20555908 GCF_000817695.3 Arachis duranensis | reverse complement strand
GAACAAGAACAAGCGGAATTGAATAGGAGAACAATAGTAATTGCATTAATACTCGAGGTACAGCAGAGCTGCACACCTTAATCTATGGTGTGTAGAAACTCCACCGTTGAAAATACATAAGAACAAGGTCTAGGCATGGCCGAATGGCCAGCCTCCCAATGATCTAATATAGCATCAGAACAAAGATAACTACCCCGATATCTCAATACCATAGTAAAAGGTCCTACTTATAGAGAACTAGTAGCCTAAGGTTTACAGAGATGAGTAAATGACATAAAAATCCACTTCCGGGCCTACTTGGTGTGTGCTTGGGCTGAGCAATGAAGCATTTTCGTGTAGAGACTCCTCTTGGAGTTAAACGCCAGCTTTGGTGCCAGTTTGGGCGTTTAACTCCCATTCTTGTGCCAGTTCCGGCGTTTAACGCTGGGAATTCTGAGGGTGACTTTGAACGCCGGTTTGGGCCATCAAATCTTGGGCAAAGTATAAACTATTATATATTGCTGGAAAGCCCAGAATGTCTACTTTCCAATTCCGTTGAGAGCGCGCCAATTGGGATTCTGTAGCTCCAGAAAATCCACTTCGAGTGCAGGGAGGTCAGAATCCAACAGCATCTGCAGTCCTTTTTAGTCTCTGAATCAGATTTTTGCTCAGGTCCCTCAATTTCAGCCAGAAAATACCTGAAATCACAGAAAAACACACAAACTCATAGTAAAGTCCAGAAAAGTGAATTTTAACTAAAAACTAATAAAAATATACTAAAAACTAACTAGATCATACTAAAAACATACTAAAAACAATGCCGAAAAGCGTACAAATTATCCGCTCATCACTGTCCTTGAGGTGAATCCCTAACCCATTTCGTGGGTGATTCCCTTGAGATGGAACTGCGTATTGTGGGAATTAGTTTCATGCATGCGTATTTAAGTAATTAATGTTTTTTCTTTATTTATTTTGATAAAAAAGCCTGTTAAACTATGCATTTATGCTAAGAGAAAAAATGGCTACTGAAAATTGCTTTTTAATTTTAATATTAGGAGGTAGATAGTGTTTTTCATAGTTATTGTTGGTGTAAGTGTTGTCTATGAGTGTGGATGATTGTTGACGGCATAAAAGATAAATCTAAGCTTCCGATTTCTTGGTGGCACAAAATTGGAGGGTCAGTTTTAGGTAAATTCAAAGCCCTAAATTTGAAATTTTGGAGTAAGCATCAATCCAATCTGACAGACAAGGCGAAGAAAAGCAGATCTAACAGTGAGGGAGTGGTCCGCAAATTTGACCCACAGACTTGTGACTACTCCCCACGTGTCACCCATGCACTCTAACATTAAAGACTAAAGCTAATTATAAAAAAATTAAAAAAATTGATCGCCTTGAATTTCACATTGTTAGCTATCTTGGTCAAGCTAACTATATAAATATCTTTGTTGGAACTTAATGTATAGCTCGATACACGACACTTGTGCTCGAGTTTGATAATAGATTGAAAACATCTCTTACATACTCACTTCATCAGTGACATATTTTGTTTGGAAATGAACGAACCTACCAAACACTAATATAGGATGCCGATACAAAATTGCTCGATACCGTCTTTGATATATGTGGATTTACTCTTTCACAAATAACACCTTTTAGTTCTTCAAATGGTAATGTAAAACGAATAATAAGCTCACATAGATTCTTGCATACAAATCTTACACTCTTAGGTGTTTGTAACAAGATTTGACCATGGTAATATCATTTTAACATAATCTTATCCTCTATTTTGTTTAGAAACAATGCTTTACTGGTAGTTCATATGGACAAAAATAAAAAAAGAGCAAACTTAAAAGAGTAAAAAACGAAAGAAAAAATGAGTTGAAGAAGATGAAGTTTCTACAAGTGACCAGTGGGTGTATATATATATATAAAACAAATCTGAGGCTCAAATTTAAATATTTTTCTAAAATCAATTTTTTTTAATTTGCAAAACTGATCTACCAATTTGGATTTTTAGTTTTTATATTTTTTTATTACTGAAAACTAACCCACTGATTTGTTAAAAATAAAAAGAAAAATTAGTCACACACAATTCGGAAGCTCCGATTTGTGAACCACCTAATTTTAATTTAGCTAACCTAAAATCGGAGCCTCAGATTTCTTCCCCCTCCCCCAAATCGGTGATCTAATTTGTGCTTTTGAATAAAAAAAACACCTCCATATGCTTTATAAACACGCCCTTCCTCCATATTCAGGAACAATACATTATCTGATTCCATATCCAAAAAATTGAGCTATTAAAAATAGGTTGAAAAATTTTGATATTGCAAAGCTGAGTGTGAAATTCCTGACCATGAGTTACAGACTTACCTATTAGGACTTGGAAATAACCTGGACACTGGGAGTATATTGCAAAGGTTTTCTCATATTTAAGTATTTTTGTCAATTAAATCTAATTAAATTGGTTCAAATCCAACAAAAATTATTCACATAATATGCACATTAATCATGCACTTTTTTTCTTCGTATTTTTTCTTTTCTTACTCGTTGTTTTCATTTCTTCATCCTTCTTTTATTGATATTGTTGGTGCTTGACGAGAGGATTTCTGCTAGTAAAGAATTTCATCAGAATAATCACGTTGTAAGTATAGTTTCTAAATCAACAGAGAATCCTTTCGTACAAAAGTTTTGGTTGTCACTAAAGCAAACCCAATAAAATTTATAACCGAAGTATTGAAACCTCGGGTCATCTCTCAAGGAATTGCAGGAAAGTATGATTTATTATTGGTTATGAAAAAGTATCTTTTTGGGTTTTTGAAATAGGGAACAAGGAAATAAATTAATAGTAAACTAAATTAATTATCATGAAAATCATTGCAAGGAGTAAGAACTGGAAATCCCATCCTAGTTATCCTTATCAAGTGTGATGAGAATTGTTTATTGCTCCCACTTAGTTAACCCTTACTAAATAAAGGAAAGTCAAATGGACTAATCAATTTGATTCCACAAGTCCTAGTCAACTCCTATGGAAAAACTAGCTTTAGAGGGATCCAAATCAATCAGCAAATTCTAATTTTCAATCAACATCGGAGTTTGATAACTCAAGTGTCACCAATTACTCAACCAAAGCAAAGGGAGAAGAAATCTAAATTAAATTAAAACCATCAATAACATGAATTTGAAGAGAGCAATCTTAAATCTGAAATACCTCAAATTATATTAAGTAGAAAATCAAAATAACATGGAGTTCATAAACCAATATTGAGAAAATAAACAAACTCAAGTATTAGAAAAAATAAAAGTAGAAGAGAACATAAATTAAAGGAACATTGAAACTGAAATTGAGAAGAAACAATCCTAAAGCTAAGAGAAATCCTAAATCCTAATACCTAAGAGAGAGGAGAGAGTCTCTCTCTCTCTAGAAAAACTACATCTAAAACTAAAATTATGAATGATTAGTTGTCCCCATGAATGGATGGATTCTTCCACTTTATAGCCTTTAATCTGTGTTTTCTGGGCTTGGATTTGGGCCGAAAAAGGGTCTAAAAATCACTAGGGGCAAATTCTGCAACTTTCTGCACGTGGCGTCCGTCACGCGTGCGCATGGGTCACGCGTGCGCGTCATTTGGAAGTTTTCCTTGTCATGCGTAAGCGTCAGTCACGCGTACGCGTCACTCGTGCTTTGCGCTAGGCATGCGTGCGCGTCGTCCACGCGTGCGCGTCGCTGCCATTTCCTTCAAAACTTCATTTTTGCACGTTCCTTCCACTTTTGCCTATTTTCTTCCTGTTCTCTAAGCCATTTCTGTCCTATAAAGCCTGAAAATACTCAACACATGGATCACGGCATCGAATGGTAATAAAGGATAATTAAAATTAACAATTTTATGGTCTAGGAAACATATTTTCACATATATTAAGTAATAAGGAAGGAATTGTAAAACCATACAATTTATATGAATAAGTGAGAAAAGACTTGATAGAAACCACTCAATTGAGCATAATATAAATTATAAAATAGTGGTTTATCAACCTCCCCACACTTAAACATTAGCATGTCCTCATGCTTAGCTCAAGAGAAACTAAAAAAGAGTGAATGTAGAATGGTGGAATCTATGCAATGCAATCTATCTAAATGCAAGCTACTTAAATGAATCATGCAATTCTAATTACTATCCATTTATATACACATAGAGCTTACATGTGGTCAAATTAAGTCAAATTTTTCAAGGAATCATATATGCACAACAAAGGTTGAACCATATTAAAATATATTCACAACTGAGTTGAGCTAACCAAAAGAATTCACAAACTTGCAAGACAAGCAATGATTAAACATGGATATATGGAATTGAGCTATTGAACCCTCATTGGATTTGTGTTTACACTCTAATCACTCAGTGTTTGGGGCTAATCACTCTACTCTTCTCTAGTCATGCTTTCTAAAATTTTGTTCTTCATCTAACCAATCAACAAATATTTAATATATATATGCAAACATCATGAGGTCTTTTCAAGGTTGTAATGGGGCTAAGGTAAAGGTGAGGGTGTATATATAAGGCTAAGTGAGCTAAAAATTGAATCCTTGATTAGTCTAAGATCTTACCTAACATATACATACTCTATACAATTTTAAAATTATGCCTAGCTACCCAATTTTTCCACTTTTGTATCACATACTCATGTACCAAAAACTCACAGGTTGTGTGTTTTTTTGCTCAAAAACCATATATCAGTTATGTATATCATGCAAGTAGAAATCAGGAGTTTCCATTCAACTCAATGTGAATCTTTGAATGACTCTTATAAAAATAAGTATTTTCCTTAAAACTAAAATTTCTAGTTTACTCTTTATTTTTAATTAAACCAAATTATCATATGCAAAAAGGGTAAACTAAACTAAATAATCTATATTTTCTACATCACAACTAATAAGCTAAGAGTGCAAATTAAGCTAAATATCTAAGATATATATACAGCCCAAAATGCAAAATGTAATAAAATAATAAAAAATATAGCAAAAGAAAATGTGCAAGTACTAAAAGTCAAACAAGATAAAATAAAATAAAATACAGAAAGAGAAATAAAATAGGATAAAGAGTCTGAAAGTAGTTCACCAAAATAAAGTTTGCCAGAGATGGCGACCTCCCCACACTTAAATAATAGCATCGTCTCTGATGCTCAATCAGGCTGGGGGTGAAGAGTCGTTACCTCCGAAGGGGTGTTCTGGTGTTGTTTGTATGGGCTCTGGTAGTGAAAGTGTCTGAGGCTCTGCCTGTATAGGTGCCTGTGGGTCTGCTGGCTGTGTCTGCTAAGGCTTCTCATGCTAGGGCTCTGCCTGCTCGGGTCCTGCCTGTTCAACCTCTTCTCATGCATCCTCCTTCTGGTCATTCGCCTCCTCCTCAGATGGCTCTGATGGTGTGTCAGGCTCAGAGGGGATGTCAATATGGCCTGACCGGATCATCAACTTCAAATGCTCATAACGTCGCTTGCTGCGACGCTCAGACCGCTCATATCGTCGCTGGTTGCGGCGTTCCATCTGGTCCAGGCGCTCGAATAGGCGGTGCATAATGTGGTAGATGGGCTGGGAAGTAGGGGAGGGTGCTGTGGATGTGGGTGGTGCAGCAGGTGCTGAAGGGGCAGCAGAAAATGTGGCTGCATCAGCTGTTGCAGTAAGAGAGGGCGGTCTGTAGCCCAGAGCCACAAACTTTTTGCCATGTGGGACAATCTTCTTGCAGTCAGCGGCTGGTGGCTTCTCATCCGCCAACTCCCAGGGTACTTCAGCTCGTCGGCCCAACTGAGTAATCAGGTAGGGGAAGGGCAAAGTGCCTCAGACATGACCCCGGGACATGTAGTACCAGATAAATCGGGGAAGGTACAGGTCCTTGCCCTCCATCACGCACCAAATAAGAGTAATCATGACAGCTGGCACCTCAGTCTCGTGAGTGCTCGGCATCACATAGTTGCTCAGAATTTGCTGCCAGAGCCGAGCCTCATCATTCAGATAAATAATTTGCTGCAATAGCTATAGTGCGCTTCACTGCTTCCCAATCAAACGCATAAACCTCATATCCTCCTCAACCTGCTGGTAACCATCTGGTCTATCTGATTTAGGCTGGAAGTTGAGGATATCTTCAATTGTCTCTTCAGTGACAAAAATTTGCTTGCCTCTGAGCTGTACTGTATCCAGGGTCATTTTAAAATAGTTGCAATAGAATTTCCGGACCCAGGATGCATTAACCTCAGTCAAGTTCCTCTCTAGAAAGAACCAGCCTCGCTGTTTGATTTGTTCAGTGGTGTACTATTGTAATTCAGCTAGAATTCGGAGGGTTTTTTCTAGATATAAGTTCCTTGTAGTTACAAAGACCGGATACTTCAGTTCACAATATCGGTTTGCAAACTTGACTGGGTCGGTTGCAGGCACTAGTTGATCGGCCTTTTCCTGCAGTATAAAGGTCTTTTCTCGCCAGGAATCATCATGTAGTATATCCAAAATAGTGGTAGATGATTCTCCTCATTTTCTTTTGCCTGTGCTTGCTTTAGCTTTTCCTTTCCTTTTAGGGTCAGACATCCTGAAAAGCAGAGGTTCCAGGATATAGTTTATTAAACTAGAGCAGGAAAACATGAAGGCAAATAGTGTGTCAGCAATGAAAGCATGGATAGAGAAAAGAGGAAAGAAACTCAAAGCATGAAGTGAGTCAGATAGATGTAGAGTTTTGGGCTGTATGCAAGCTAAAAGTCAAAGAATTTAAATAAGAATCACAATCCAAGAACTATGATATACAGAATGCTTGTTTGTTAGGAAACAACAATTAACATACCTTGAAATTGGTTAAAACTAGTTAGTTAAAAGCTAAGAGAGAAGTTAGAAAGTTAATGAAGTTAAGAGTTAAAAAGTGAAGTTAAAGTTAGTGGCATGATATTGTAGTTCCTAGTTAACAAAAGTTTGCACAAACTTGAAGAACAAGCAACTCACATTCAAGCAGATATTTCAGATTATTGATGATAAATCATATAAATAAAAGAAGAGCAAAATGAATAAAATCATCAATAATGTGATTTAACTAAGAAGGGAGCCAGAAGGAGTAGGAATGCTAGCCCATTCGTCCATGAATTGGCTTGGTTGAAACCAATTAGTGCAGAATTCAAAAGTACCAAAGCCAATTCATGAATTCGAGTTGAGTGAAATAATTTCCGGAAAAAATCGGGCAGCAATCCGGCAGTAAAAGTAACGTTCCCGAGAAAAGCAAATAGTAGAATGAACAAGTCAAATTCATATATAGTGCAGTAGTTGGAAATTATCATGAAGAACAAAGGAAGGCTCATGATGCAGGTAACATTAAGCAGAACAAAGTAACTGGTTAATTCCTAAATACAACCAATATCCTTGGTATGAGTAAGAGAAGTCTCAAGTCCAAAAGTGTCAAGTGCAACTAAATTTTTCAAAAAAAAATTTTGGCAGCATGCCGGATAAAAATTAGACATTCCGGGTAATAAATAACAGCAAAAATTCAGTTCATATGACATTAAAGTAGTGCATAAAAGAGTAACAAATAGCAAGTCACATGAATTCAGAAAAAGCAAATTCAATCTGCAGCCAGAAATGCAATTTAGGTGGGAAAATGTCAAAACAACATTAAACAGTAATGAACAGCATATTAGTAGCATCAACAGCACATTAATTTCAAAATTGTGAAACAGATAAAGCAAGCAACAAGAACGGCGCAATTATCAGACCTAAATCCACTAAACACATCTTAGCTACCTAACCTCCTAAAATTCACTACGAACATTCATCTCTAACCAATCTAAATTGAACAGAATTTAACTCAGCTAATTAATCTAATTTAACAGAAGTAGATTTGGAGTTTGCAGAGATAGAGGCAGTGGAACCTGGGAGGGCAGTTGCTAGAAAGTGAGACAAAGAGAGAGGGGGTGGTACGCGGCGCTGGTAGTCCCGCGGTGGTGGGTGGAGGCAGGGGGCGAAAGAGGGATAGGAATAGAAGAAGGAGAGGGGGTGAGGAGGCGAGGGAGATGGTGGCATCGCGGTGAGAGAGTGGAGGGAGAAGAGAGGGATGGAGGTGGAACGTTGGGGAGGGGGGAAAAGTGACGCTGGGGCTAAGGTTTCCGCGTCAGGGGGGTTATTGGATTTAAATCCACGCCGACGCGTGCGTCATGCGAGAGCGTGGATGAGGTGAAAGTGTAACAACGCGAAAGCATCATTGACGCGAACGCGTGGTTAGGGGTGAGTGGAAATGGCGCGTTCGCGTGAGGTACGCAGTCGCGTCAACCAGAATCGTGCTAAACGCACAAAACCAGCGTCGTTTTGGTGCAACTCTCTATTTCAATGGGGGCAAAAAATTTTCATGCGACGCGTGCGTGGTGGGTGTAAGTGAAAATGACGCGTATGCGTCAATGGCTCAATTTATGCCTAACGCATACCAGCTACATGCTTCCAGCCCAACTTTCTGGGCGTTGGATGGTGACACCGATTTGGAATCGACGCCCACGCGTGGCCCATGCGCACGTGTGGTGAGGCGTTTTTTTTAAGAATATTGACGATCGGATTTTCTATCGGTAAAGAAATATAAAAATATAACCACATTGTAAGTATAGTTTCTAAACCAACAGAGAATCCTTTCGTACAAAAGTTTTGGTTGTCACAAGTAACAAACCCCTTTGAAATTGATAACCGAAGTATTTAAACCTCGGGTCGTCTTCTCAAGGAATTGCAGGGAGGTGTTCTTATTATTGATTATACAAAGGTATATTTTGGGGTTTTCAAAAGGGTTGAACAAGTAATGTAAACTAACAGGTCGTTAAAATAATAACTAGTAAAGCTCTTGGCAAGGTGATGAGCGGATATTTTATACGCTTTTTGGGGGTAATTTCATGTAGATTTTAGTATATTTTAGTTAGTTTTTAGTAGATTTTTATTAGTTTTTAAGCAAAAATCATATTTCTGGATTTTACTATGAGTTTGTGTATTTTTTTATGATTTCAGGTATTTTCTGGCTGAAATTGAGGGAGTTGAGCAAAAATCTGATTCAGGCTGAAAAAGGACTGCTGATGCTGTTGGATTCTGACCTCTCTGCACTCGGAATAGATTTTTTGAAGCTACAAGAGTCCAATTGGCGCGCTCTCAATTGGGTTTGAAAGTAGACATCCAGGGCTTTCCAGCAATATATAATAGTCCATACTTTGCGCGAAAATAGACGACGTAAACTGGCGTTCAACGCCAGTTCCATGTTACAGTTTGGCGTTCAGCGCCAGAAACAGGTTACAAGTTGGAGTTCAACGCCAGAAACAGGTTACAACCTGGCGTTCAACTCCAAAAACAGCCCAGGCACGTGAGAAGCTTAAGTCTCAGCCCCAACACACACCAAGTGGGCCCCAGAAGTGGATTTCTGCACTATCCATCTTAGTTTACTCAATTTCTGTAAACCTAGGTTACTAGTTTAGTATTTAAACAACTTTTAGAGACTTATTTTGTATCTCATGACATTTTTAGATCTGAATTTTATACTCTTTGACGGCATGAGTCCCTAAACTCCATTGTTGGGGGTGAGGAGCTCTGCAGCGTCTCGATGAATTAATGCAACTATTCTGTTTTTCATTCAAACATGCTTGTTCTTATCTAAAATGTTCATTCGCGCTTCACCATGAAGAAGGTGATGATCCGTGACACTCATCACCTTCCTCAATCCACGAATGTGTGCCTGACAACCACCTCCATTCTACATTAGATTGAATGAGTATCTCTTAGATTTCTTAATCAGAATCTTCGTGGTATAAGCTAGAATTGATGGCGGCATTCATGAGAATTCGGAAAGTCTAAACCTTGTCTGTGGTATTCCGAGTAGGATTCAAGGATTGAATGGCTATGACGAGCTTCAAACTCGCGATTGTTGGGCGTGCTGACAAACTCAAAAGAATCAATGGATTCTATTCCGACATGATCGAGAACCAACAGATGATTAGCCGTGCTGTGACAGAGCATTTGGACCATTTTCATTGAAAGGATGGGAAGTAGCCATTGACAACGGTGACGCCCTACATACAGCTTGCCATGGAAGGAAGTTTGCACTTTTGAAAGTGAGGAAGCATTATGTTACACGAATTCAGAAGACAAAGCATCTCTAAAACTCCAACATATTCTCCATTATTGCATAATAAGTATTTATTTCATGCTCTTTTATCTTTTACAATCGAGGCTAAAGAACCCTATTGGTATCCTGACTAAGAATAATAAGATAATCATAGCTTACTTCAAGCCAACAATCTCCGTGGGATTCGACCCTTACTCACATAAGGTATTACTTGGACGACCTAGTGCACTTGCTGGTTAGTTGTGCGAGGTTGTGAAAAAAGTGCTGAGTTATAAATGCGCATACCAAGTTGAATGCCATTATTAGAGATCACAATTTTGTGCACCAAGTTTTTGGCGCCGTTGCCGGGTATTGTTTAAGTTTGAACAACTGACGGTGAATCTTGTTGCTTAGATTAGGAAGAATTTATCTTTTTACTAGAATTGCATCTTTTATTATTATCCCTTTTAAAAATTTTTCAAAAAAAATATTATTTTTCTTTAATTGAATTTTTGTTTTTTTTTTATTTTATGAGTTTAGTGTCATGTTCTAAGTTTGGTGTCAATCGTATGTTTTTTGTGTTCCTTAAATTTTTCAAAAATAATTTTTCTCCATTTGGTTCATGCATTTTTTGAATGTGTCTATTTTCTTGGGAATAGTTGCCCATTTGAGTTTTCCTTTTTAAAATTTTTTTAAAAATAATTTTTCTTTGATTGAATCTTGTGCCAACCTTTAAGTTTGGTGTTCTCTTGTTTATTTTCTTTAATTTTTGAAAATTTAATTTGGTTTTCAAAAATTTTAAGTTTGGTGTTCTTTCTTTTATTCTTGAGTCTTCCTTGTGTTTTGATCTTAAAATTTTTAAGTTTGGTGTTCTTTGGTGTTTTCTCTCCAAAATTTTCGAAAGTAAGGAACATTAGATCTAAAAATTTTAAGTCTTGTGTCTTTTGTGTGATTTTCTCTTTCATCATAAATTTCAAAGGAGCATTAGATCTAAAAATTTTAAGTCTTGTGTCTTTTGTGTGTTTTTCTCTTTCATCATAAAATTCAAAATTCAAAATATATATATATATATATCTTTTCTAACTATTTTTAAGCCATATTTTCGAATTTTTTATATAAAAATTCAGATTTCAATTTTAAAATTTTTCAAATCTTATCCTTTTAATATTTAAGAAAAAATTTCAGATTTCAATTTTAAAAATATCCTAACCACTTTCTCTCTCCTCACTTTTTCGAAATTTTTCAAAAAAATAATTTCAAATTTTTTTTATTTTTATTTTTATTTTTTATTTTATTTCTTTTTATTTACTATTTTAGTTTTGATTTTATTTTATTTTGTTATTTCGGAAATTATTTTTTTAATAAAATAAATAAAATAAATCCACATCATCTCCCTTTCTCCATCATGGACTTAAATGGAAATGAACAGTCCAAAAGGACTCTGGGGTCATATGCTAACCCCTCTACTGCTTCATATGGGAGCAGTATTTGTATACCCTCCATTGGAGTTAGTAGTTTTGAGTTAAATCCTCAGCTCATTATCATGGTGCAGCAAAGTTGCTAGTATTCCGGTCTTCCACAAGAAGAACCTACAGAGTTTCTGGCACAATTTTTACAAATTGCTGACACAGCACATGACAAGGAAGTAGATCAGGATGTCTACAGATTACTACTATTTTCATTTGCTGTAAAGGACCAAGCTAAGAGGCGGTTAAATAACCAACCTAAGGATAGCATAAAGACATGGAAACAGCTGTCAGAAAAATTTCTGAATCACTATTTTCCTCCAAAACGGATGACACAGCTAAGACTGAGCATCCAAGGCTTTAAACAAGGAGATAATGAATCCCTTTATGATGTCTGGGAGAGATACAGAGAGATGCTAAGAAAATGCCCCTCTGAAATGTTTTCAGAGTGGGTGCAGTTAGACATCTTCTATTATGGACTTACAAAGAGAGCTCAGATTTCTCTAGACCACTCAGCTGGTGGATCTATACACATGAGAAAGACAATAGAAGAAACTCAAGAGCTCATTGATACAGTTGCCAGAAATCAGCATCTGTACCTAAGCAGTGGACCTTCCATGAAAGAAGAGGCTAAAACAGTAACTGCTGAACTCAGTCCTACAGAACAAGTTACTGAATTCAATCAGCAACTGGATTTTCTAACAAAGCAGCTAGCCGAATTCAAAGAGATACTACAAGAAACAAGAATGGCTAATATGAATATGGAAGTCCAGTTGAAGCAAACAGAACAGCAGTTATCAAAACAAATAACAGAAGAGTGCCAAGCAGTTCAATTAAGAAGTGGGAAAACATTAAATACCTCACTTCAAGGTAGCAGGAATCCAAGAAATGAGCAAACTACCCAAAATCCATCTGAGGACAGTAAGAGCCCAGAGAGGAATAATTCTGGCGCTCAAATGCCAGAAAAGGGTGGAAAGCTGGCGTTGAACGCCCAACCCATGCTCAGTCCTAGCGTTCAACGCCAGAAACAAGCAAGGAATTGGCGTTGAACGCCCAAAGGAAGCACAGTTCTGGCGTTCAAACGCCAGAAACAGGTAAGGAGTTGGCGTCTAACGCCACTCCAGCTTCCACCCCTGGCATTCAAACGCCAGTGGGAGATCAGACACATACAAGTGCTGATAGCAACCCCTCTAAAAAGGCTTCTCAATCCACATCTGTAGGCAATAAATCTACAGCAACTAAGGTTGAGGAATACAAAGCCAAAATGCCTTATCCTCAGAAACTCCGCTAAGCGGAACAGGATAAGCAATTTGCCCGCTTTGCAGACTATCTCAGGACTCTTGAAATAAAGATTCCGTTTGCAGATGCACTTGAGCAAATACCCTTTTATGCTAAGTTCATGAAAGAGATCTTAACTCATAAGAAGGATTGGAGAAAAACTGAAAAAGTTTACCTCACTGAAGAATGCAGTGCAGTCATTCTGAAAAGCTTACCTGGGAAGCTTAAAGATCCCAGAAGCTTTATGATACCATGCACATTAGGGGGTACTTGTACCAAGCAAGCTCTATGTGATCTTGGGGCAAGTATCAACCTAATACCTGCATCTACTATCAAAAAGCTTGGATTAAATGATGAAGTTAAACTAACCCGAATATGTCTCCAACTTGCTGATGGCTCCATTAAATACCCATCAGGCGTGATTGAAGACATGATTGTCAAGGTTGGGCCATTTGCCTTTCCTACTGACTTTGTGGTGCTGGAAATGGAGGAGCATAAGAGTGCAAATCTCATTCTAGGCAGACCTTTCTTAACAACTGGCCGAACCCTTATTGACGTCCAAAAAGGAGAAGTAACCCTGAGAGTCAATGAAGATGAGTTCAAGTTGAATGTTGTCAAAGCTATGCAGCATCCAGACACCCCAAATGACTGCATGAGCATTGATATTATTGACTCTTTGGTAAAAGAGTTCAATATGACTGAGAGTCTCAAATCAGAACTAGAGGATATCTTTAAAGATGTTCAGCCTGATCTGGAGGAATCAGAGAGAATAATAGAACCTCTGAAAATTCATCAGGAAGAGGAGAAACTTCCTAAACCCGAGCTCAAACCATTACCACCATCCCTGAAATATGCATTTCTGGGAGAAGGTGATACCTTCCCTGTGATCATAAGCTCTACCTTAGAGCCACAGGAAGAGGAAGCACTAATTCAAGTGCTAAGGACACACAAGACAGCCCTTGGGTGGTCCATCAGTGATCTTAGGGGCATTAGCCCAGCCAGATGTATGCACAAAATCCTATTGGAGGGTGACGCTAAGCCAGTGGTTCAACCACAGAGGCAGCTAAATCCAGCCATGAAGAAGGTGGTGCAGAAGGAGGTCACTAAATTACTAGAGGCTGGGATTATTTATCCTATTTCTGATAGCCCCTGGGTAAGCCTTGTCCAAGTCGTTCCTAAGAAGGGTGGCATGACAGTGGTTCATAATGAAAAAAATGAACTGGTTCCTACAAGAACAGTTACAGGGTGGCATATGTGTATTGATTATCGAAGACTCAATACAGCTACCAGAAAGGATCATTTTCCTTTACCCTTCATAGACCAGATGCTGGAAAGACTAGCAGGTCATAAATACTACTGCTTCCTGGATGGATATTCAGGTTATAATCAAATTGCAGTAGATCCCCAGGATCAAGAGAAAACAACATTCACATGTCCATCTGGAGTATTTGCATACAGAAGGATGCCATTTGGTCTGTGCAATGCACCTGCAACCTTTCAAAGGTGCATGCTCTCAATTTTCTCTGATATGGTGGAAAATTTTCTGGAAGTCTTTATGGATGACTTTTTAGTATTTAGAGACTCATTCAGCTCCTGTCTTGACCATCTAGCACTTGTTCTAAAGAGGTGCCAAGAGACTAACCTGGTTTTAAACTGGAAGAAATGTCACTTTATGGTGACTGAAGGAATTGTCTTTGGACACAAAATTTTGAACAAGGGAATAGAAGTGGATCAAGCTAAGATAGAGGTAATTGAAAAATTACCACCACCTGCCAATGTTAAGGCAATCAGCAGCTTTTTGGGGCATGCAGGATTTTATAAGAGGTTTATAAAGGATTTTTCAAAAATCGCCAAACCTCTGAGTAATCTGCTAGCTGCTGACACGCCATTTACCTTTGATAAAGAGTGTCTGCAGGCATTTAAAACTCTGAAAGCTAAGCTGGTCACAGCACCAGTCATTTCTGTACCAGACTGGACATTACCATTTGAATTAATATGTGATGCCAGTGACCATGCCATTGGTGCAGTGTTGGGACAAAAGCATGAAAAATTACTATGCTAACCGTGTTTTAAATAACGGACAGAAGAACTACACAATCATAGAAAAAGAATTACATGCAGTGGTTTATACCATTGACAAGTTCAGATCCTATTTAGTAGGATCAAAAGTGATTGTGTACACTGACCATGCTGCTCTTAAATATCTACTCACAAAGCAGGATTTAAAACCCAGACTCATAAGATGGGTGTTGCTTCTGTAAGAGTTTGATATAGAAATAAGAGACAGAAAAGGGACAGAGAATCAAGTAGCAAATCACCTGTCCCGAATAGAACCAGTAGAAGGGGCGTCCCTCCCTCTTACTGAGATCTCTGAAAACTTTTCAGATGAGCAACTCTTTGCCATCCAGGAAGTGCCATGGTTTGCAGACATTGCAAACTACAAGGCAGTGAGGTTCATACCCAAATAATACAGTAGGCAGCAATCAAAGAAGTTGATCACGGATTCAAAGTACTATCTTTGGGATGAACCATATCTCTTCAAGAGATGTGCAGACGGAGTAATCCGTAGATGTGTGCCTAAAGAAGAAGCACAAAAGATCCTCTGGCACTGCCATGGATCACAGTATGGAGGACACTTTAGAAGTGAGCGAACAACCACAAGAGTCCTCCAATGTGGCTTCTACTGGCCTACTTTCTATAAAGACTCCCGAGTGTTTGTACTTAATTGTGACAGTTGCCAAAGATCTGACAATCTGCCTCACAGTTATGCCATGCCTCAACAAGGGATCTTGGAGATTGAGTTGTTTAATGTATGGGGTATTGACTTCATGGGGCCATTCCCACCATCATACTCAAACACTTATATCCTGGTGGTAGTGGATTATGTATCCAAATGGGTAGAAGCTATTGCAACACCTACTAATGATACTAAGACTGTGCTGAAATTCCTCCAGAAACACATCTTCAGCAGATTTGGTATCCCTATAGTACTAATCAGTGATGGGGGCACTCATTTCTGTAATAAACAGCTTTACTCTGCTTTGGTTCGATACGGAGTTAGCCACAAAGTGGCCACTCCATATCATCCACAGACAAATGGGCAAGCTGAAGTCTCTAATAGAGAACTTAAAAGAATCCTGGAACGGACTGTGATTAACTGTAGAAGGGATTGGGCAAGAAGCTTGGATGATGTTCTGTGGGCATACAGAACAGCATTCAAGACTCCTATAGGAACTTTTCCATATCAGCTTGTGTATGGAAAATCCTGTCACTTGCCAGTGGAACTGGAACATAAGACCTACTGGGCAACCAGATTCCTAAACCTTGACGCCAAGTTAGCTGGAGAAAAACAATTGCTCCAGTTAAATGAGCTAGAGGAATTTAGACTCAATGCTTTCGAGAATGCAAAAATTTACAAGGAGAAAGCAAAAAGATGGCATGACAAGAAGCTGTCATCCAGAGTCTTTGAGCCAGGGCAGAAAGTTCTGCTATTTAATTCTAGGCTCAGATTATTCCCCGAGAAATTGAAATCCCGGTGGAGAGGACCATATGTGATTACAAGTGTGTCACCATATGGATACGTAGAGCTTCAAGATAATGATTCTAACAAAAAGTTCATCGTTAATGGACAGAGAGTCAAACATTATCTTGAAAGCAATTTTGAACAAGAATGCTCAAAACTTAGACTTAACTAAAGCTCAGTAATAGTCCAGCTAAAGACAATAAAGAAGCGCTTGTTGGGAGGCAACCCAGCCATTTACAACGCTTATTTGTTAATTAATTGATTTTTACAGGTATATGTCAATTATCTTCAGGGTAAAATAGCAATTGCTTACGTTCACAGAGTTACAGAAGGATTCAGAGGATAAAACAGCAAAAAGCAAGCTCACTGGTGCAAAAAAGCCAATAAAAGCTATTTTGGGCGTTAAACGCCAGAAAGAAGCATCTTCTGGGCGTTGAACACCAGAAAGAAGCACCTTCTGGGCGTTTAACGCCAGATTTACAGCGTCCTGGGCGTTCAGAAAAATGGCCAGTGACAAAGGAGTTCCTGGCGTTCAACGCCAGCTAGAAGCAACAGCTGGGCGTTGAACGCCCAGGAGAAGCTGCAAATGGGCGTTAAACGCCCAAAACATGCAGCGTTCGGGCGTTTAACGCCAGGATTGTAGGGAGAGGTAAATTTGTTTTCACTTCAAAATTTTTCCATTTTTCATGTTTCAATTCATGATTTCTTGCATAAACATGTTACAAACTCTCATCTTTCAACTTCAATTCCAAAAATTTTTAATCCTAAACATGTTTCTTAATTTTTCTTCAATATCTTTTCAAATCTTTTTAATCTCTTCTCAAATCTTTTTTTTCACACTCATCATATTATCTTTTTAAATTCAAAGTTATCTTTTTCAAAATCTCATCTTATCTTTTGAATTTTTGAAATTTTGTCTCCTTCTATTCCTCTCTTTTCCTTTCTTTTGCTTGAGGACAAGAAAACCTCTAAGTTTGGTGTGTTTTTCCATGATCCCTGAGCTAAAACTCATCAAGATCATGGCACCTAAGGGAAAACAAACCACTTCAAGAGGCAATAAAGAGAATATTCCAAAACCACTTTGGAATCAAGAGAAGTTCTTAACCAAAGAACATGCAGACCATCACCACATAATAATGGGTCTGAGATCAGTGATCCCGGAAGTCAAAAATCTGAAAGAAGACGAATATCCGAAGATACAGGAGCTGAAGTACTAGAAGCTGTCTTTTGGACCAGACACCCCACAGGTTAAAGGAGCATCCACCTTCCAAAATAAAGGTTGTTGAGTCCTAATCTTAGCCTTAGCTCTGTGATAATTGTTCTTATTAAGAATTTACCTTAGAAGTTATATAAGTAGTAGTAATTAGTATCTCTATTTTGATTTTATCTCCAATTAAGCTATAATCTATTTTTCTCATCATCATCAAACATGAATAAGATAGTAGATTTTTAGAATAAAGAGGCAATAATTTTTTCGAGTTCTTAATAAGGAAAATTCTAATTATTTATATGTGGTGGCAATACTTTTTGTCTTCTGAATGAATGCTTGAACAGTGCATATTTTTTATCTTGAATTTTATAAATGTTAAAATTGTTGGCTCCTGAAAGAATGATGAACAAAGAGAAATATTATTGCTGATCTGAAAAATCATGAAATTGATTCTTGAAGCAAGAAAAAGCAGTGAAAATTTTTTTTTACAAGGAATCATTGGATAAAGAAAAAGAAAAAAGCCAATAGCCCTTAAAACCAAAATGCAAGGGTAAAAAGGATCCAAGGCTTTGAGCATTAATGGATAGGAGGGCCTAAGGAAATAAATCCAGGCCTAAGCGGCTAAATCAAGCTGTCCCTAACCATGTGCTTGTGGCATGCAGGTCCAAGTGAAAAGCTTGAGACTGAGTGGTTAAAGTCGTGATCCAAAGCATAAAGAGTGTGCTTAAGAACTCTGGACACCTCTAATTCTGGACTTTAGCAAAGCTAAGTCACAATCTGAGAAGGTTCACCCAATTATGTGTCTGTGGCATTTATGTATCCGGTGGTAATACTGGAAAACAAAGTGCTTAGGGCCACAGCCAAGACTCATAAAGTAGCTGTGTTCAAGAATCAACATACTAACTTAGGAGAATCAATAATACTATCTAAATTCTGAGTTCCTATGGATGCCAATCATTCTGAAATTCAAAGGATAAAGTGAGATGCCAAAACTGTTCAGAAGCAAAAAGCTACTAGCCCCGCTAATCTAATTATAAACTGAGCTTCACTTAAAACTCTGAGATATTATTGCTTCTTGATTTCTTTTTATCCTATTTTATTTCTCTAGTTGCTTGAGGACAACCAACATTTTAAGTTGGTGTTGTGATGAGCGAATATTTTATACGCTTTTTGGGGGTAATTTCATGTAGATTTTAG
>NC_029780.3:20528505-20537118 GCF_000817695.3 Arachis duranensis | reverse complement strand
GGTAGTTTTTAGTATGTTTTAGTTAGTTTTTAGTATAATTTTATTAGTTTTTAGGCAAAATTCATATTTCTGGACTTTACTATGAGTTTGTGTATTTTTTTGTAATTTCAGGTATTTTCTAGCTGAAATTGAGGGAGCTGAGCAAAAATCTGATTCAGGCTGAAAAAGGACTGCTGATGCTATTGGATTCTGACCTTTCTGCACTCGGAATGGATTTTTTGGAGCTACAGAAGTCCAATTGGCGCACTCTCAATTGGGTTGGAAAGTAGACATCTAGGGCTTTCCAGAAATATATAATAGTCCATACTTTGCGCGAAAATAGGTTACAACCTGGCGTTCAACTCTAGAAACAGTCCAGGCACGTGAGAAGCTTAAGTCTCAGCCCCAGCACACACCAAGTGGGCCCCAGAAGTGGATTTCTGCACTATCCATCTTAGTTTACTCATTTTCTGTAAACCTAGGTTACTAGTTTAGTATTTAAACAACTTTTAGAGACTTATTTTGTATCTCATGACATTTTTAGATCTGAATTTTATACTCTTTGACGGCATGAGTCTCTCAACTCCATTGTTGGGGGTGAGGAGCTCTGCAGCGTCTCGATGAATTAATGCAACTATTCTGTTTTCCATTCAAACATGCTTGTTCCTATCTAAGATGTTCATTCACGCTTCACCATGAAGAAGGTGATGATCCGTGACACTCATCACCTTCCTCAATCCACGAACGTGTGCCTGACAACCACCTTCGTTCTACATTAGATTGAATGAGTATCTCTTAGATTTCTTAATCAGAATCTTCGTGGTATAAGCTAGAATTGATGGCGGCATTCATGAGAATCCGGAAAGTCTAAACCTTGTCTGTGGTATTCCGAGTAGGATTCAAGGATTGAATGGCTGTGATGAGCTTCAAACTCGTGATTGTTGGGCGTGATGACAAACTCAAAAGAATCAATGGATTCTATTCCGACATGATCGAGAACCAACAGATGATTAGCCGTGCTATGACAGAGCATTTGGACCATTTTCATTGAGAGGATGGGAAGTAGCCATTGACAACGGTGACGCCCTACATACAGCTTGCCATGGAAGGAACTTTGCACTTTTGAAAGTGAGGAAGCATTATGTTACACGAATTCAGAAGACAAAGCATCTCCAAAACTCCAACATATTCTCCATTATTGCATAATAAGTATTTATTTCATACTCTTTTATCTTTTACAATTGAGGCTAAAGAACCCTATTGGTATCCTGACTAAGAATAATAAGATAACCATAGCTTACTTCAAGCCAACAATCTCCGTGGGATTCGACCCTTACTCACGTAAGGTATTACTTGGATGACCCAGTGCACTTGCTGGTTAGTTGTGCGAGGTTGTGAAAAAAGTGCTGAGTTATAAATGCGCATACCAAGTTGAATGCCATTATTAGAGATCACAATTTCGTGCACCACAAGGTATGAGAACTGGAAGTCCTATCCCAGTTATCCTTATCAATTGTGATGAGAATTGGATTTTTCTCCCACTAAGTCAACCTCTAACTATGAAGGTAAGTCAAGTGGATGAATTAATTTTGATTCCTCAGGTCCTAGTCTTTCCTTGGGAAAGGCTAGAGTTATTGGAACTCGAATTTATTCTTGAAAAATTCCAATTTTCAATCAACAATGAGTTTGATAACTCAAGCATCTCCAATGACTCAACCAAAGCCAAAAGGAAAAAATCTAAATTATTTATATAAATAAAAGAAAGCAATCATAATTTTGAAATACCTCAAATTATATTAAATAGAATATTCAAATCTAACATGGAAAAGTTCATAAATTAAATTGGAAAAATAAACAAAAGGAACATTGAACCTGTAATGAAGAAATAATCCCAATAAGATAAATCCTAATCCTAATCCTAAGAGAGAGAGAGAGGAGAGAACCTCTCTCTCTAAAAACTACATCTAAACTATGAAAAGTAAATTATGATCTGATATGATATGATATCCTGAGCCTCTGCATGTTTTCTGACTTTAATCTGTGTTTCTGGACCGAAATCTGGGTCAAAAACGTGGCCCGAAACTGTCTCCAGCGTATTCTAAAATTTTTGCAGATCGCACAGGTCACGCATACGCATCTATCACGCGTACGCGTCATTAAGCATTTTCTTTGCCACGCGTACGCGTCAGGCACGCGCTCGCGTCGTTTGCGCGAACTCCAATCCACACGTACGCGTCAAGCACGCGTACGCGTCTCTGTGATTTTGTCCAACTCGCGCGCACACATCAGCCATGCGTGCGTGTCGCTGTTCACTGGTTGTCTCCTTTACTTCTTGTGCTCCTTCCCTTTTTGCGAGCTTCCTCTCCATTCTCTAAGCCATTCCTGCCCTATGAAGCCTGAAACACTTAACACACAGATCACGGCATCGGATGGTATAGAGGAGAATAAAAATATACAATTAAAAGATCTTTAGGAAGCAAGTTTTTAATCATAGAACAATTTGGGAAGGAATTGTAAATACGTTCTAATCAGATGAATAAGTGGGTAAAGACTTGATAAAAGCCACTCAATTAAACACAATATAAACCATAAAATAGTGGTTTATCAACCTCCTACACTTAAACATTAGCATGTCCTCATGCTTAGCTTAAGGAGATAAAATAAATGAGTAGAGAAAAGCAAGACTCATGCAATGCAACCTATGAATGTGAATGCAACTACATTCTAAAATGATTCTACCTACTTGGTGAAAAAGTAAATAAATCTTTCAAGAATAAATATGAACTGGGTTTCACTATTTTAAATCACAAAATAAAGTATAAATAACTTTCAAGAAGAAGATAGCTCATGAAAGCCGGGAACAAAGAATTGAGCATCGAACCCTCACCGGAAGTGTATGCACTCTAATTGCTCAGGTGTTTAAGGTTCAATTCTCTCAATTCTCTACTAACCTTGCTTTCTAAGGCTTGCTCTTCTTCTACCAATCAAAAAAAATTTAATGCACCAATACATAAATCAAGACGTCTTTTAAGGGTTGTAATGGGGTTAGGGTCAAGGTAGGATTGTATTTGGCCAAGTGGACTAAAATCTGAATCCTTAATTAACCTAAACTTCCCACCTAACTTAAGACAATCCATTTAATTAAAATGCAGAATCTAACTTCCCATTAACTGTGTTTTTCACATATTCATGCATCCTAAATTTGAGTACAATACATATGCATTGATACCAACACTTACTTTGGGGTATTTTATCCCCTTTTCTTTTTTTTCTATTATTATAGTTTTTTCTCTTGTTTTTCTCAATGCATATGATTAAAGTATTGAATGCAATAATATGTGTTCAACTATTATTTTGCATATTTTCACAAAAATATACAACACCCAATTACTCAAACCAAATATTTTCAAACCTAAGTTCCCCACACTTAAATCATGAGCACTTTTACTAGTCTAAGCTAACCAAGGATTCAAATTAAGGACATTATTATTTTCTGCTTAGAGTTAGTAATGAGCTAAAGTAAAGAACAAATGGGTAAAATAGGCTCAAATTAGTTTGCAAAGGATAATGAAAGGGTAAGGCCATATGGGTATGTAAGCTTAGTGAAACAAGGCCTCAATTATATAAGTGCATGCATACATCAAACAATGGAAATATAGAATTAAGCAAGACAAAGATCACAATTTTAGAGAGAAAAACACACACCAAAAATAAAATATTGGTTGATAAAATGCAACTAATCAAATAAGCTCAAAATCTCATGGGTTTTGTGTGTTCGAGCTCTAAAACCATATTCCAAAATAAAATTTCTTCAAACAAGTTTTTCGAAAAGTTTAATTCAAATTAGTGAAGTGCTATAGAAAGTTTTCTTGAAAAAGAAAATATTACTTCAACCAAGTGGTAAAATATGCACAAAATCAAGAAAATATGCAAATGTAACAATGAACAAACAAAGAAAATAAAACATTGGTGTTGAGATAGAAGAGTAACTAACCCATGGAGATTGGTATCGACCTCCCCACACTTAAAGATCGCACTGTCCTCGGTGCATGCAAAGATGTACAGGTGGATGGGTGGCTCCGCAGCTAGTGCTCTTTTTGTTCCTTTCCTTGCCGGTGGTCTGGGAGTAGCTTTCTCTTTACCTTTCTTGGTGGCCATCCTGAAAGAGAAAGAGTAAGGATGTTAAAACTTCAAGGGTTAGAGCAAGGAAGAGAGCGGGAAAGGTGGTAATCAATGCACAGTAAAAAAGAATGATGTTAACACATGGTCATGACTACATGTGAAAAGTCATCAATGAAAATATAGCAAGTGCATGTGATGACAATTAAATGCAAGATGTTTATTGGCATGCTGGCAAAAGCATGAGTAGCATAGATCAAGCATTCAATGTCCAAGTTAGATTACCAAGTCTTTCAAACTAACAATATGTTTGTACTAACAATTATATTTAATTAATAAAATATTAGAAAGGGTTTTGTGAAAAACAGGCATGAAAGTAGAATAACAGAAAAGTAGTGCGTGACACCATACGGGCTTTTTCACAAACACTTTGCATGCATGGTAAATAAGTTGTGAAAAGTGTTAAATTGAACATGCAAGCAACCCTATAAAAATAATATATAATTGTCAAACAAATCCCTAATAATCCACAAGCAAAATATAGGAAATAATGACCCAAATAGATTTCTAACACCAATGAAAATAATGCAATGAATGAAAGTAAGCAAATAAATTAAATGAAATAGGATGGAGTGAAGATGGGTGAGAGTTTAAAGGAATGAAGAAGGAGAAAGTAAGAAAGAAGGAAGAAATAAATAAGAAGGAAAGAAAAGATTTAGGGAAGAAAAGATAAGATATTTGGCTGATTTGGATAAGCTGTGCGGCGCAGACGACGCGAGTGCGTGGGGCACGCGGTCGCGTGGATAGCGCTTCGATGAAGTGACGCGAATGCGTGGGTCACGCGTTCGCGTGAAGTGATTCATGCCTTCAACGTGAGTGCAGCCTCGCGGCCGCGCAACTCTCTGGTGAAAAACTTATTTTGCCAAAACTTTGGGTGATGCGATCACGTGGTGGACGCGATCGCGTGGTTGGCCTTGTATTAAAGAACGGCGCGGACGCGTGGGGCACGCGTTCGCGTGGTAGGGCTTGTGCTACTAGCACGAGTCCAGCCCAATTCCAGCTCAACTTTTGGCCATACACCCTTATACGTCGATTTACAGGGCCACGCGGTCACGTGGGTGACGCGGACGCGTGGGGATGCTATTTCGTTAATGACGCGATCGCGTTATCCACGCGGTCGCGTGGATTAGTTTGTGCCAAAGGCACGCCTCCAGCCACACTTTCGCGTGATCCTCTGTTCATTTCTTCTTCTTATTTCTAGGGCACCTACGATGCGGACGCGTCATTGACGCTGTCGCGTCGCGTGCTCTCTTTTTTTTTTTTTTTGAATATGCAAGATGCAAATGCAGATGCAAACTATATGCACTAGGACTGAGAAGAGTTATTGAAAAAGAAAACTACGTAGAGGGAAAAGAATGATCATACCATGGTGGGTTGTCTCCCACCCAGCACTTTTAGTTAAAGTCCTTAATTTGGACATTTGGTGAGCTCCCTGTTATGGTGGCTTGTGCTTGAATTCATCCAGGAATCTCCACCAATGTTTGCAAATCCAATATCCTCTGGGATCCCAAACTAGGCGCAGAAAGCCTTCAAGTAAGTTAAAGCAAGTGATAAGGCCCCACGAGTGTTGATTGTTGGAATGAATTCCGGGGTCCCAAACCTTGCTTTTGTACCCGTCTTTTTGTTGATCATTATGATTCCATCCGGGTAGCAAGCAATCTGAATTCTCACCAAAGTAGTCAAACAACTTCCTAGACCCATTCAATTGAGCTCTACACCAAATTTTGCATTTCAACTTTGAGCATACAACCATGTTGAACCTTGCTTGACAATTCCAACCACTAACCATCTTCTTCTTGCTCTTAATGCCACAAAGAGCTCTAAGTTGGCCATCCGTCTCTAGAAGCCCATATTCAAGTGGGAAAGTAAAGGTCAAGGATAAGAATTTTTACCCACTTGAACGTTGTGTTGGACGTTAATGGCTTCGGGAAAGGTGTGTCTAATGATCTTGCAAGCTCCACTCCCTTGTGCTCTTCTTTGACAACTTCCACCTCTTTGCAATCTTCTTCAATATCAACCTCTTCCTCTTGGTAGATCTCTTCCAATTCAATCTCTTCTTCATTGTTCACCAAGGGCAGGGGAGGTTGTGCTTCCTTTTCTTTCATCTCCACGTCAAGTCCAATGGGAGAGGATACAAATGTAGATAAGAATTCATCAATGATCGATTCCATCTTTTGACCATCCCTTTCAAAGTCTTCAATCATGAGATGCCTTGGAGGTTGTACACCCTCTTCAACATCAGTTTCAAACGTCTTTGAAGGAGGCTCTATAACTTGACTTTCCCATGGAGGTTCAGCTTCCCCTAAGTCTTGAACCACTCCTTCTTCTTCAATAATTCCGGCTTCCTCTACTTGTTCCAGTACAAAGTCACGCTCCTTATTGTCCACTGGAGTTTCTAGTGTCTCCTTCATGCTACGTTCTTCATTAGATTCTCCATATGAAGCCATGGGGGTTCCTTGAATGTCCGAACGTCGGAAAGGTAATCGATTTATCGCTTGATCTAGGTGTTTAAGTATGAAATTGTATTCCTCCTTGATGGCTTTTTTTCTATGATAACTCCCTTCAACTACTCCTTCATCTGCAAAGGTCTCTTCTACCTTCACCTTTAGTGCCTCCTCTAGCTCCTTATGAAGTATGGATTCGTGAAGATGATCCCTTCTCTCTTGTTTCATGTCAATAGCATCATTGGGATCATGTTGCTCTTGGATTAATGGATGTGGGTGCTCTTCCATGGATGGTGTTGATGGGATGGAGAGATCATTCTGTGGTTGAGATAGAAGTGTACTAGAGCTTGAGGGTTGAACATTAGAGGTGGAGGGTTAGTCCATACGGGATATAAGATTTTGGAGTGTAGAGGTGAGACCAATGAGAGAGGTAAGTGTGCTCTCCATGGGAGTTTTAGGTGGATAGGAGGGTTCATTTTTTTTGGAAAACAGGTTCATAATATGGAGGTGGTTCTTTTTGATAAGGATATGGAGATGGTGAATATTGAGGTGGTGGTTCTGGGTATGGTTCATATGGTGGTTGGTGTGGTGGATAAGGATTAGGGTTATCTGGAGGTGAATGGTGGAAAGGGGCTTGTGAGTGTGGTGGTTCAAAGCTATGTTCAGGAGGTAGTTCATTGGCATATGATGGGGCTTATTGGTAACTACAAGGGGGTCCACCATACCTATCATCTTGGTATGCATTATATAATGGTCTTCGTCCATGATATCTTAGAAGGTGTTTCGCTTAAAGGGTTGATCAGATCCTCTTGGCTCCGTCCATCTTTGATTGCTTTGACCTTGATGCATATTCCTGTTATAGCTTCCTCTTCCTGCAACATAGTTGTAACCAGACTCATAGCCAAAGGGGTGAGAGTTCATAGTAGTAGGAGAAAATTAGAAACAAAAACTAACAAAAAGAAAATATTTTGAAAAAAAAAGATATGATTTTTGAAAAAAAGGTAAGATATGATTTTTGAAAAAGGATAAAAGAAGATTTTGAAAAAGATAAGATAAGATTTTGAAAAAGATATGATTTTTTTGAAAAAGATTTGAAATTTGAAATTTGATTTTGAAATAAGATAAGATAAAATAAAAATTTTAAAATAAAAATCTGAATTTTTTTTGAAAAATATTTACAATAACCAATAATAAGGCACACGTTTGCAATTCCCCGGCAACGGCGCCATTTTGACGATTAGATTTTCTATCAGTAAAGAAATATAAAAATATAACCACGTTGTAAGTATAGTTTCTAAACCAACAGAGAATCCTTTTGTCCAAAAGTTTTGGTTGTAACAAGTAACAAACCCCTTTGAAATTGATAACCGAAGTATTTAAACATCGGGTCGTCTTCTCAAGGAATTGCAGGGAGGTGTTCTTATTATTGGTTATGCAAAGGTATATTTTGGGGCTTTCAAAAGGGTTGAACAAGTAATGTAAACTAACAAGTTGTTAAAATAATAATTATAAAGCTCTTGGCAAGGTATGAGAACTGGAAGTCCTATCCCAGTTATCCTTATCAATTGTGATGAGAATTGGATTTTTCTCCCACTAAGTCAACCTCTAACTATGAAGGTAAGTCAAGTGGATGAATTAATTTTGATTCCTCAGGTCCTAGTCTTTCCTTGGGAAAGGCTAGAGTTATTGGAACTCGAATTAATTCTTGAAGAATTCCAATTTTCAATCAATAATGAGTTTGGTAACTCAAGCGTCTCCAATGACTCAACCAAAGCCAAAAGGGAAAAATCTAAATTATTTATATAAATAAAAGAAAGCAATCATAATTTTGAAATACCTCAAATTATATTAAATAGAATATTCAAATCTAACATGGAAAAGTTCATAAATTAAATTGGAAAAATAAACAAAAGGAACATTGAACCTGTAATGAAGAAATAATCCCAATAAGATAAATCCTAATCCTAATCCTAAGAGAGAGAGAGAGGAGAGAACCTCTCTCTCGAAAAAC
>NC_029780.3:20468878-20521418 GCF_000817695.3 Arachis duranensis | reverse complement strand
AAACCCCTAATAAATCTAATAACCGAAGTATTCAAACCTTGGGTCGTCTCTCAAGGAATTGTAGGGAGGTGTTCTTATTATTGGTTATGGAAAAGTGTGTTTTGGGGTTTTGGATAGGAAGCAAGAATTGTAAATTGCAAAAGGAATAAACTAATAACTAGAAAAGCTCTTGGCAAGGTATGAGAACTTGAAGTCCTATCCTAGCTATCCTTATCAATTGTGATGACAATTATTCCTTGCTCCCACTTAGTTAACCCACAACGAATAAAGGAAAGTCAAGTGGACTAATCAATTTGATTCCTCAAGTCCTAGCCAACTCCTAAGGAAAGACTAACTTTAGTGGAATCCAAATCAACCAGCAACTTTCAATTATCAATCAACAAAGGAGTTTGATAACTCAAGTGTCACCAATTACTCAACCAAAGCCAAAAGAAAAAAAATCTACTCTAGAACCCTCCCAAGCATTTTATCAAACACTTGGAAGGCACAACACAAAATCATAGAAAAGCAATAAGAGATAATGAAATCCAAACAATCAATTGCATTAATATGGAAATTGAATCTAACATCAAAAGTTTACAAACTAAAGTAGTAACAATGAGTAATTAATAAGAGTAGAAGAGAAATCCTAAATCCTAAAACCTAGAGAGAGGAGAAAGCCTCTCTCTCTAAAACCTACATCTAAAACCTAAAATTGTGTGAATGAGAAGTGAATGATCTGAATTAATGATTTCCCCACTCTGTAACCTCTAATCTGTATTTTTTTGGGCCAAAAACTGAGTCAAAAAAGCCCAGAAATTGCCCCCAGCGATTTCTGCAGTCACAGTACGTCGCGCATGTCACGCTACGCGCAAAGTACGCGTGTGCGCCTATGGACTTTTGGCCAATGTGCGCGTGCGCGTGCTTTGCGCGTGCGTGTCCTTAAACGCCAGGTCAACTATGGAAAATTATATATCGTTGTGAAGCCCCAGATGTTAGTTTTCCAACACAATTGAAACCGCCTCATTTGGACCTCTATAGCTCAAGTTATGATTGATTGAGTGAGAAGAGGTCAGGGTTGACAGCTTTGCAATTCCTTCAGCTTCTTGTATTCCTTCCACTTTTGCATGCTTCCTTTCTATCCTCTAAGCTATTCCTGCCCTATAAACCCTAAAATCACTTAACACACATATAAAGGCATGGAATGGTAATAAAAGAGGATTAAAATTAGCAAATCTAAGACCAAAGAAACATGTTTTCAATCATAGCACAAAATCAGGAAGAAAAATATAAAACATGCGAATTCAATGAATAAGTTTGAGATTAGTGGATAAAATCCACTCAATTAAGCACAAGATGTACCACGAAATAGCGGTGCATCAGTGATCTAGTATTGGAATATTGTTGGGTTTTATCTCTAATCTCATTGGGTAAGGTAAGGTTTCACTAAACTCTTGTGTTTAGTTATTTTTGTAAACCATAGGTTTGATATTTGTGTGTTATGTGATGTTAGATTAAGTTTTGCTATTTGTTAGAGTTGGTTGAGGTTTTGAATCAAGCTTGGTGGCTTCGTTTTGGTGTTTGGTGCATTTGGGAATCGGCCAAGGTGTGGTTTCGGTTTTCTTTATGTAATATGTAATGTTTCTGGACACTTAGGCTCGTTGACCTTAAGATAGGGTTGAATTAAAATATATGTTAGTTGAATATGAATTGTGATTTAGTGATTGATATAATAGTGTATGGAGTGGATATGGTTGAGGAGTGATATTATATGTTGATGGTTGTTGATGTTGAGAAATTTGATGACGAATGTTGAGATTTCTTATGGTTGTTGATAGTTGTTGGTATTGTTAATGATTAATTAATGATGATTAATGGGAATGTTAATTGGTGAATGAGGAGAATTATGAGTCTTTCAGATAATTTTGGATGTGGTTAAATAATGATTATGATGTGTGATGATATATTTGATGATGATTTTGGTGATTTGAATCTTGTGGTTGGTTTTGATATTGAATGGAGATTAAGGAATTTGGATGTGATATTAGATTGAATTTAGAGTTGGAATGAGGTGAGTATTAAATGGTTTAATGATTGAGAAGGTTGGGTGATTGATAAAATGGTTGAATGAGTGTTTGGTATGAATGTTGGGTTGTTTTGGTATGGTTAAAAGTGGGCTTGAGTTGGTCTTGAATTGAGAGTTGCGGTAATATTGAGTTTTAGTGTATTTGGTAAAAATAGATTTTTGGTGGACTTTGACAGATCATAACTTGATCATCAGTTTTAAAAATTTGTTGAATTTTGCTTTAAATTAAATTTCATTAAAAAATCTTTAAATGGATATAGAGTTTGTAGGAAATGGATTTTTGAAAAATCTTGGAATGTTTTCCAGACGGTCTTCTATAAGAAGTATTTTTCTGAAATTGCAAGGGAAGCAAAGGAGATGAAACTTATGCAGCAGAAGCAAGGTTTTTTATCTGTGGCGGACTATACTAGCCGATTTGAGGAGCTCTGTAGGTTCTCTAGGGTGTAGGGTTCCCCGGAGACCTATGAAAGCTGGAAGTGCATCAAGTATCAAAGGGGCTTGAAGGATAACATCATGAATGCTGTGGTTCCTTTGGAGATTCGAATTTTCTCTAATCTGGTGAACAAGGTGAGAGTTGTTGAGGAATATGCATAGACGATAGCCTTGTCAAGGGACACTCGTAGAGGAAACACTAATAGGAAACGTGACGATTACCTTGGACCAAGGGGACAAAACTTCAAGAGAAATGGTGAAAGGAAGCAGTCAAGAGCTTACTCCCCTGATATTAAATGTCAGAAGTGTGGGAACTACCATCCGAATAAGCCATTCCGGTTGGGTATGAAACTATGTTACAAGTGTCGCGCACCGGAACATTTGGTTAGAGATTGTCCACATCGAGGAACACATGAGGCGTGTCGATCACAACAACAGGGTTGAGGTAATTATGAAGCCAGTAACCAAATCTTAACTTATTTTCATAGTATAGACTATCGCCGTTCATGTTGAAAAAGTTTTAAAGCTTAGAATGATTTTTAAATTTGGTTTGAAACTTTGGTTTAAAAGATTGGTTTTGAAACTGGGATTGGAACTTTTTGATTAAATGATATGATTTAAAAAGGTAAGTGAGTTCTATGATTTTGTTAACTTGTCAATTTGGTTTGCAACTTAACTTATCGAAAGGGATTCAAATTGAAAGGTCCTGATTTAAGGATTTCAATGAATCTAGGAAAATCATGCTTTAAAGTGATTGATTTACAAACAAATGATTTTTGACTCTTTTGAGAAGGTTTTAAAAATGGACTCATTTAGATTGAACTTGTTTTAAAGGTTTTGAAAAATATTACAAAATCGGTATTTGGTTTAAGAAAAATTGTTGGATTCTTAATGACGATAATCAGAGTGACGCAGCCGAAGGCTAGAGAGAACATCGACACGGTAGGATAATAGTGAATGAGATGCTTTGGTAACTTGTTGGGTTGATAACGTTGATATATATATATATATATATCGCGTGATTCAAATTTTTGATGGCAAAAATTTTATTAGGAGGGGAGAATGTAAGAACTAGAATTTTTTACGTAAAATTATTTTAATAAAATAATTTGTAGTACCCAGAGTAGATTTAAAATTTAGAAGTTTTAATTTGAAAATTTAAAGGTGAAATTTGATTTCAGTGAATTTTTCTGAGTTGGAAAATGTATATTTTACGAAAAGTTTTTGAAAAAATGCGCACTGGCGCTTAGGCCGACAGTATCGGCTCTAGTCTGTCCAGTATTGTGTTTTGAAAAAAATGAGATTTTGAAAATTGATTTATTGTTTTGAAAGGACAAAAATAATTTAAAATTAAAAACCGGGCACTAATCTTAAAGATTTTGACCCAAAGTGGGCCAAACGAACTAAAAATATTTAGTGGGTTGGACCGGGCCCAAGTGGGGCCAAGTCCAACATATAAATACCCTAACTAAGAGGCATTTAGCCTCATTTTCAGAAAGGAAAGAGAGAGGGACGGTGAGAAGAGAGAAGAGAAGGGGTTTGGGGTTTTTACTATTCACCCAAACCTTGTTTTGATTATAACTTGAACTATGGAGCTCTGATTGACGAGCCGTTTGCAGCCACACAAAGCTCTCGACGAGCTCCTCGATTCTATCTAGGTTTTGCTGGTAAGATTTTGAAACTCAAGCTCCAGTTTCCATCCCAAACAGTTCTGCATTTTCATGTCTATTTCTTAAGTAGATTTTGTGATTTTGTTTATTTAGGAGTAATCTAGTATTAAAATATTGTTGGGTTTTACCCCTAATATCGTTGAATAAGATAAGATTTCACTAAACCCTTGTGTTTAGTTGTTTTTGTAAACCATAAGTTTGATATTTGTATGTTATGTGATGTTAGATTAAGTTTTTGTGTTCGTTGGAGTTCATTAAGGCTTTGGATCGAACTTGGTGACTTTGTTTTAGTGTTTGGTGCGTTTGGGAATCGGTCAAGGTATAGTTTCGGTTTCTTTTATGTAATATGTAATGTTTCTAGACACTTAGACTCGTTGACCTTAAGATAGGATTGAATTGAATGTATATGTTAGTTGAATCTGAATTGTGATTTAGTGATTGATATAATAGTGTATGGAGTGGATATGGTTGAGGAGTGATATTATATATTGATGGTTGTTGATGTTGAGAAATTTGATGACGAATGTTGAAATTTGTTATGGTTGTTGATAGTTGTTGGTATTGTTAATGATTAATTAATGATGATTATTGCGAATGTTATTGATGAATGAGGAGAATTATGAGTCTTTATGATGATTTTGGATGTGGTTGAATAATGATTATGATGTGTGATGATATATATATTGATGATGATTTTGGTGTTTTGAATCTTGTGGTTGGTGTTGATATTGAATGGAGATTGAGGAATTTGGATGTGATATTAGACTGAATTTAGAGTTGGAATGAGGTGAGTATTGAATGGTTTAATGATTGATAAGGTTGGGTGATTGATAAAATAGTTGAAGGAGTGTTTGGTATGAATGTTTGGTTATTTTGGTATGGTTAAAAGTGGGCTTGAGTTGGTCATGAATTGAGAGTTGTGGCAATATTGAGTTTTAGTGTATTTGGTAAAAATGGATTTTTGGTGAACTTTGACGGATCATAACTTGAGCATCAGTTTTCAAAATTTGTTGAATTTTGCTTTAAATTAAAGTTCATTGAAAAATCTTTAGATGGATATAAAGTTTGTAGGAAATGGATTTTTGTAGAGGAAGGTTGACGAGCGGATTTCTATCGGTAAAGAAATTCACAAATATAATCACGTTGTAAGTATAGTTTCTAAACCAATAAAAAATCCTTTCGTACGAAAGTTTGGTTGTCACAAGTAACAAACCCCTTTGAAATTGATAACCGAAGTATTTAAACATCGGCTCATCTTCTCAAGGAATTGTAAGGAGGTATGATTTATTATTGGTTATGGAAAAAGGTATGTTTTCGGGGTTTTTTAAAAGGTTTGAACAAGAGAAAAAAAAATTGCAAGGGAAATAAATTAATAATTGAAAAACTCTTGGCAAGGTATGAGAACTGGAATTCCTATCCTAGTTATCCTTATCAAGTGTGATGAGAATTGGGTTTCAACCCCACTTGGTCAGCCTTTACTAAACAAAAGAAGGTCAAGTGGACTAATTAGCTTGATCCTCAAGTCCTAGTCAATCCTTATAGAAGGACTAGCTTTAGAGTGATCCAGATCAATCAGTAATTCCAATTTCAATCAACAGTTGAGTTTGATAACTTAAGTGTCTCTAATTAATCAACCAAAGCTAAGAATGTAAAAAGCTAAATAAAAGCATAGATCTGAAATATCTCAAATTGCATTAATAAAAGAAAATCAATCCAAACATAAAGAGTTCATAAACCAAATTGAGAAATTAAGTAAAAGGAACATTGAACCTGAAAATTGAGAAGAAGAAATCCTAATTCCTTTAAGAAGAATCCTAATCCTAAATCCTAAGAGAGAGGAGAGAACCCCTCTCTCTAAAAACTACATCTAAAAACTAAAATTGTGTGTATGATCTGATATGTTTAGTCTCTGTAGGTTCCCCTGACTTTAATCTGTGTTTCTGGGCCAAAATCTAGGACAAAACGCGGCCCGAAATTGCCCCAGCATTTTCTGTTAATTCTGCAGATGGCGCATGTCATGCGTACGCGTCGTCCACGCATTCGCGTCACTCGTGCAGCTTCCAATCCACGCGTTCACGTCAGGCACGCGAGCGCGTCACTGCGATTTCCTCCATTTCGCGCGGTCGCGTGAGCCATGCGTCCGCGTCGCTTCTCGCTGGTCATCTTCTTGATTTCTTGTGTTCCTTCTATTTTTGCAAGCTTCCTCTCCATTCTCTAAGTCATTTCTGCCCTACGAAGCCTGAAACACTTAACGCACAGATCATGGCATCGAATGGTATAAAAGAGAAATTAAAATACACAATTTAAAGCTTTAGGAAGCAAGTTTTCAATCATAGAATAAATTTGGGAAGGAATTGTAATATCATGCAATTCATATGAATAAGTGGGTGAAAAGCTTGATAAAAACCACTCAATTTAGCACAAGATAAACCATAAAATAGTGGTTTATCAACCTCCCCACACTTAAACATTAGCATGTCCTCATGCTTAGCTTAAGGAGATAAAATAGATGAGTAGAGAAAAAGCAAGACTCATGCAATGCAACCTATGAATGTGAATGCAACTACATGCTAAGATGTCTCTATCGACTTGGTTAAAAACAAACAAGTTCTCCAAGACAAATACAAACCAAATTCCACTAATTCAAATTATACAGTGAAAACAAGTAAACTTGTAAGACGATAGCTCATGAAAGCGCTTTACATAGAATCAAGCACTGAATCCTTAATGATAGTGTATATCGCTCTAACTCTCAAGTGTCTGGGGTCAATCACTCTACTCTTCCCTAGTCATGCTTTCTCAACCTTGTTCTTCATCTAACCAATCAACAAATATTTAGCATACCAATGCAAACATCATGAGGTCTTTTCAGGGTTGTAATGGGGCTAAGGTAAGGGTGAGGATATATGTATGGTCAAGTGAGCTATAATATGAATCTTTGACTAACCTAAGCTCTTACCACACTTATGTAATTCTAAAATCACACCTAGCTACCCATAATTCCCACTTTTGTATAATTCCCATACTCATGTACCAAATTTTTGATATTTCTTTACTTTTATCACATGTGCATTGATCTTTATTAAAGCTTAACATTGGGGTAATTTTATCCCCTTATTCACTTACTTTTTTTTTGAAATATAACTTATCAATGCACATGGCTTTTCAATTTTTCTGGTTTTTACACGAGTAGGTTCCCAAATTTCCAATATTAAAATAAATTAGAAACATTATACATTCCCTTATTAACCAATGTTCCCACAGTTTTCCCACACTTAGTTGATGCACAATCTCTACCTTAAGCTAACCAAAGATTCAATTGGGATATTTAATTTGTTTTCTGCTTAAGGCTAGTGATGTGGTTATAGAACAGAATGAGATTAAAAAGCTCAAAGTGGCTAACAATAGTGACATAAAAGGGTAGGCTTATTTGGGATAAGTGAGCTAATAATCAAATGATGGCCTCAATCATATGCAAGCATGTAAATACACTAAATAGTGGACATATAGAATAGAACAAAGTAAAAATTGCAATCATAGAGAAGAAAACACACAAGAATAAAATATTTATGGTTAAATAATGTAACCATATAAATAGGCTCAAAATCTCACAGGTTGTGTGTTCTTTGGCTCAAAAACCATGTTCCAAATACAACTTCAAACAAATTTAACATATAGAAAATTTTAATTTTTTAATTTAAATTAGTAAAATTTTTCAAAAATAGGGTCCTAGAAAGAAACTTATTATTTTTCAACCCAGTAGTATTTAAATGCAAACAATCAACTACACATGCAATCTATTATGCAAGGCAACAATGAACTAATAAATAAGATAAGACATTGGTGTTGAGAAGAAGGTAACAAACCCATGGAGATCGATATCGACCTCCCCACACTTAAAGATTGCACCGTCCTCGGTGCATGCTAAGATGTGCAAGTGGATGGGTTGTTTCAACTGATGCTTTTCCCAAAGATTGAGCAGATAAACTTGTTTGTCTCCCCATTAAGAAGTTTTTTCTTTCCCTTCGTGGTGGCCATCCTGAAAGAAGAGGAAAAAAAAGAAAAGTAACCCAAAAATAAAGATAGCAAACAAATAAAATATGGGTGTTAATGCCAAATAATGAGGGTCTCAATTACATGGTAGCTACAACACGCAATTGAGAGAACAATAGAAGCACATGGCATACCAGTGGTGCAAAAGTTCCAATAATGGAGAAGAGAGTGTAGGTAATGCAAGATAGTGTAAGTGCATATCAATGCAAAAGGAATATTAGTATTATAAAAATTAGCATTGATTTATGAATAATAATACCCAATCAGAATAAAACAAGTCATGAAGCACCAAAATAATTCAAGAAAAGATGCAATAGTTGGAGAAAAAAATTTTAACACCATTGGAAAAAGAAAAAGAAAGTAAGAAAGGAGGAAGAAAGAAATAAGAAGGGAAAGAAAATATTTAGATTTGGGGAAGAAAAGATAAGATATCTTGGCCGATCTGGATAAGCTGTGCGGCGCAAGTGAGGCGAAAGCGTAGGTCACGCGTTCGCGTGGATAGCGCTTCGATGAAGTGACGCGGACGCGTGGGTCACGCGTTCGCATGGAGTGTTTCGTGCCCTTAGCGCGAGGGCAGCCTCGCGGTCGCGCAACTCTCTGTTTGAAACTTATTTTGCCAAATTTTAAGGTGACGCAGTCGCGTGGGGGACGCGATCGCGTGGTTGGCCTTTTTCTAAAAAACGGCGTGGACGCGTGGGGCACGCGTTCGCGTGGTAGGGCTTGTGCTTCTAGCACGAGTCCAGCCCCACTCCATCATAACTTGCTGCCATACACCCTTTTTTTATGCCGATTTTCAGGTCACGCGTTCGCGTTGGTGACGCGGACGCGTGGGAGGTATTTTTCGCAAATGACGCGAACGCGTCAGCGACGCGGTCGTGTGGATCAATTTGTGCCAAAGGCACGCCTCCAGCCACGCTTTTACGTGACTTTCTGTAAAGTCTCTTTTCTTCCTTGAGGCACATATGACGCGGACGCGTCGCGGGCCGTTTTTTTATAATAATGTAGTATGCAGAATGCAATGCTAATATGAATGTTATGCATGATTCCAGGTCCAATCAAAATTCAAAAACAAACAAAACAGACTAGAATTAAAACTAAAAAAGGAATTATCATACCATGGTAGGTTGTCTCCCACCTAGCACTTTTAGTTAAAGTCCTTAAGTTGGACATTTGGCGAGCTCCTTGTCATGGTAGTTTGTGCTTGAACTCATCTTGAAACTGCCACAAATGCTTGGACTTCCAATAAGCTTCAACATCTCCAAATAAATTCACCAAGCGTTGATGAAGTTCTCCACAAGCTTTGAGCTCCCAAAGTTGATCCTCATATATTCCCAGATCCCAAATCTTGTTTCGACACCCGTCTTCAAGTTGATCATCGTTGTTCCAGCTGAGTGGCAAGTAATTTGAATTCTAACTGAAGCGGCTAAACAACATCCTAGACCCATTCAATTGAGCTCTACACCAACACTTGCATTTAAACTCTGAGCTTCTAGCCATAATGAACCTAGGATTGTGTTGCCCACCACTAACCATCTTTCTCTTAGTCTTAATGCCACAAAGAGTTCTAAGTGGACCATCCGTCTCCAGTAGCCCATATTCAAGTGGGAAGGTAAAGGTCAAGGATAAGAATTTTACCCACTTGAACGTTGTGTTGGATGGTAATAGTCGTGGGAGAGGTGTTTCTAATGAACTTGCAAGCTCCACTTCCTTGTGCTCTTCTTTGACATCTTCCACCTCTTTGCAAGCTTCTTCAATTTCAACCTCTTCCTCTTGGTAGCTTTCTTCCAATTCAATCTCTTCTTCATTGCTCACCAAGGACATGGGAGGTTGTGCCTCTTCTTCTTGAATCTCCATCTCTTGATCAACCTCTTCCAAGTCTTCAACCATGATATGCCTTGGAGGTTGTACACCCTCCTGAACATCAAATTCACCCGTCTTGGAAAGAGGCTCTATGACTTGACTTTCCCATGGAAGTTCAACATCTCCTAAGTCGTCAACCACTTTTTCCTTTTCAAAAATTGTTGCTTTGTCCAGTTATTTAAGTATAAAATTGTACTCCTCCTTGATGATTTCTTTTCTATAACAACTTCCTTCAACTACTCCTTCATCTGCAAAGGTCTCTTCTACCTTCACCCTTAGTGCCTCCTCTAGCTCCTTATGAAGTATGGATTTGCGAAGATGATCCCTTCTCTCTTGTTCCATGTCAATAGCATCATTGGGATCATGTTGCTCTTAGATTGATGGATGTGGGTGATCTTCCATGGATGATGGTGATGGGATGGAGAGATCATTCTGTGGTTGAAAAGGAAGTGCACTAGAGCTTGAGGGTTGAATATTGGAGGTGGAAGGTTGGTCCATGCGGGATATAAGATTTTGGAGTGTAGAGGTGAGACTAATGAGAGAAGTAAGTGTGTTCTCCATGAAGGTTTGGGGTGGATAGGAGGGTTCATTATTTTAGAGAAAGGGTGCATGGTAGGAAGGTGGTTCTTCTTGATAAGGATATGGAGATGGTGAATATTGAGGTGGTGGTTCTGGGTATGGTTTATATGGTGGTTGGTATGGTGGATAAGGATTAGGGTCATATGGAGGTGAATGGTGGAAAGGGGCTTGTGAGTATGGTGGTCCAAGGTTATGTTGAGGAGGGGGTTCATAGGCATATGGTGGTGGTTGTTGATAATCAAAAGAGTGCTCACCATAGCCATTGCCTTGATATGCATCACAGAATGGTTGTTGATAGTCCATTGGAGGTGGTTGTTGCCATGAGGGTTGATCAAGTCCTTGTGACTCCTCCCATCTTTGATTGTCCCATCTTTGATGCAAGTTGTCATTATAATCTCCTCTTCCTGCAACATAATTGTAACCAGACTCATAGCCAAATGGGTGAGAGTTCATAGTAGTAAGAGAAAATAAAAACAAAAACTAACAAAAAGAAAATATTTTGAAAAAGATATGATTTTTTGAAAAAAGATAAGATAAGATTTTGAAAAAGATATGATTTTTGAAAAAAAAATATAAGATTTTGAAAAAGATATGATTTTTTTGAAAAAAAAGATAAGATAAAAAAATTTTAAAATAAAAATCTGAAAATTTTTTTTGAAAAATATTTACAATAATCAATAATAAGGCATACGTTTGCAATTCCCCGGCAACGGCGCCATTTTGACGAGCGAATTTCTATCGGTAAAGAAATTCACAAATATAATCACGTTGTAAGTATAGTTTCTAAACCAATAAAAAATCCTTTTGTACAAAAGTTTTGGTTGTCACAAGTAACAAACCCCTTTGAAATTGATAACCGAAGTATTTAAACATCGGGTCGTCTTCTCAAGGAATTACAGGGAGGTATGATTTATTATTGGTTATGGAAAAAGGTATGTTTTGGGGTTTTTAAAAGGTTTGAACAAGAGAAATAAATTGCAAGGGAAATAACTTAGTAATTGAAAAACTCTTGGTAAGGTATGAGAACGGGAATTCCTATCCTAGTTATCCTTATCAGGTGTGATGAGAATTGGGTTTCAACCCGACTTGGTCAGCCTTTACTAAACAAAGGAAGGTCAAGTAGACTAATTAGCTTGATCCTCAAGTCCTAGTCAATCCTTATGGAAGGACTAGCTTTAGAGTGATCCAGATCAATCAGTAATTCCAATTTTAATCAACAGCTGAGTTTGATAACTCAAGTGTCTCCAATTAATCAACCAAAGCTAAGAATGTAAAAAGCTAAATAAAAGCATAGATCTGAAATATCTCAAATTGAATTAATAAAAGAAAATCGATCCAAACATAAAGAGTTCATAAACCAAATTGAGAAATTAAGTAAAAGGAACACTGAAGGTGAAAATTGAGAAGAAGAAATTCTAATTCCTTTAAGAGGAATCCTAATCCTAAATCCTAAGAGAGAGGAGAGAACCTCTCTCTCTAACAACTACATCTAAAAACTAAAATTGTGTGTATGATCTGATATGTTGAGTCTCTGCAGGTTCCCCTGACTTTAATCTATGTTTTTGGGCCGAAATCTGGGTCAAAATGCGGCCCAAAATTGCCCCCAGCGTTTTCTGTTAATTCTGTAGATCGCGCATGTCACGCGTATGCATCGTCCACGCGTGCACATCATTCAGCATTTTTCCTTGCCACGCGTACGCATCGTCCATGCGTTCGCGTCACTTGTGCAGCTTCCAATTCACGCGTTCACGTCAGGCACGCGAGCGCGTCACTGCGTTTTCCTCTATTTCACGCGGTTGCGTGAGCCATGCATCCGTGTCGCTTCTCGCTGGTCATCTCCTTGATTTCTTGTGTTCCTTCCATTTTTGCAAGCTTCCTCTCCATTCTCTAAGCCATTTCTACCCTACGAAGCCTGAAACACTTACGCACAGATCATGGCATCGAATGGTATAAAAGAGAAATTAAAATACACAATTTAAAGCTTTAGGAAGCAAGTTTTCAATCATAGAATAAATTTGGGAAGGAATTGTAATATCATGCAATTCATATGAATAAGTGGGTGAAAAGCTTGATAAAAACCACTCAATTTAGCACAAGATAAACCATAAAATAGTAGTTTATCAAAGGTGCACTATGTTGAGGGTGTTCACACGCCTTTTGCAGATGAACAGAGTAGACATTTTTACTACCTGTGCGTACGCACACCTCTATGCGTACACACACATTTGAATACTTTCCTGGGCGTGTGCACGCACATGCCCTGTTTCTCAACTAAAATCTTGTTTTTAACTGCTTCACCTTCCTAACAAGCTTGTAAACTTCTGTGACACCTATTTAAGACTTTTTGGCTTGTTTTTGGATGTTAAACATAGATAATACTATAAGTGAGTTTAACTAGATATCTCTGGCAAAAGTTTAGAAGACAGAGACTTAGGTTTCAGGAGTACTAAGGGTGATTTAGATGAGTGAAGCAGTAGAGTGCTGTAAAGACAATTGGTATGATAAGATTATGGTGTTAAGGATTTGAGGATGAACTTCATACATTGAGGATGAATGATTGTAGACTATGAGATGGATATGAATGGACTTGTGCTATGAGCAATGATCTCTGAGAGTGAAATTGTGATTATGATATGTATTGTTCTCCGTCGTAGGGGCTGTGGCAGTCTCCTGCCTACGTTCGGATGTGAGGGTTGAAGCTGGGCTTCTTACTCATAATTATCGCTCCAGAGGAAGGTGGTAGGGCACTCATCCCTCGAAATTTTTCTCCTGAGCATGGGTTTCTCTCTGGTTGCAAAGTGGTAGGGCACTAACCCACGGAACCATGCGGCATCCAGAGGAAGGTGGTAGGACACTCTCCCTCGGAGCGTTTTCCTCTGAAAGGATAAGGTGGTAGGGCACTTATCCCTCGGAATTATTCCTCCTGAGTATGCGCAACAGAGAGACTAATCCGGGAGTTACCGACCGGATTTTAAGTCGGGCTTAGCACTATAACTGACATGTGATATCACAGCCAATAGGACAGACATTCATCATATACATCTTCTATATGTATGCTTGCTTTGATTACTTGAGTTTGCCTAATTGTATAATATGCCTACTTGCTTCTTGAATTACTTATTATATATGAATACTATCTGTGTTTTACTTGCTTGCATTATCTATGTTTGTTTGGTGTTGATGAGGATAGGTAGGCGATGGCGATGGGTCGCATGGAGGGTAGGTTGGCGAAGGCTGTGGGATACATCAGTGTGATTAGTATTAGTTAGAATTCCCCTAAGTTTGGGTAACCCGGTTTATGGTTTAAGTTCTTTATTTATTTATTTTATTCTAAGCTTGAATTTTCGTATTCGATGTGAAGTTCTAGGGTTGCCTTCGGCATCACGGAGCCTTATATCTTACATTATTGGGCACTGTTACCATACTGAGAACCCCCGATTCTCATTCCATACTTTGTTGTTGATTTTCAGATGCAGGTCGTAATTCACCTCGGAGAAATTGCAGACATGGTGGTAAAGCGGAGTATGGTTTCTTCCTGGTTTATTTCTGTTTTATTTTGTTGTAGTGCTTTCTCTCACCCTTTTTGTTTTAGACTTTATGGCCTTAGAGACTTATTTGAGAGATAAGTTGTATAAGCTATTTTAACTCCAAAACTCTGTATTTTTCTATTTATAACTAGTCGGCTTAAACTCCACAGGCCGCGGCTAGTTCCCTATGATTATTATACTCTTATATCTATATATGTTCTATTCTCTTGCATCTATACCTTGTGTCTTGTGCGTTAGCTTTGTGTGAATGTTTCGTACTTTTGTAATTCTATTTTTTGAGCTAAATTCTTCATTGGGCTTCTAGAATATATTATTTTCTTCTATATAAATATGTATAAACCTTAGAATTGTTGTAACCTTTGATTAACCTTTGCCTTACGGCTAGAGGTAAGGCTTAGGGTAATTAAGGTGTTATATTTAGCACTGAAATTACTTAAAATTGGCACCAGCAGTTCAGTAACATGGCACAAAAAATATTAAATATTTCTAAAAAAATATTTTATTTCATGAAGATTTAAGTTGCAGATTCACAAATTTTGATAGAAAAGAGAATAAGTGAAAAAATCTGTAGATAATGCAATAAAATTGAGCAAAACAAGTGCAGTAAAAGAGAATATTAGTACTTTTGTTACTAATTCTGTAACACCCCGTTATCCTAAGCCTTACCTTTAGCCGTAAAGCAAAGGAAAACAAAGTGCTACGACAGTTCTAAAGCTTATAATTAATCACATTATCATCAATGAATTCATTCAATTCATCAAAACTCCTCAATTATTTATTTTTAACATGAACTACAATAACCAATAATATATATATATTATATATATATATTCACATACAAACTCATTCAACCATCATCAAGCATAACATGTACATACAAATATTCATACAACTACATCATTCAAACTTATCTTAAAGGCCACTAGTCTAAGTGTCCAGAAATATTACATATTACATAAAGAAAACTGAAACCATACATTGGCTGATTCCTAATATGCACAAACACCTAAAGCTTGATTCCAACAAGCCTCAAGCACCAATGCCACTTCCAAAACTCACCAACTATCAAGCTATACACATATAATATACCAAAAATCAACATTATGGCTAACCAAAACATCAAACCACAAGAGTTTAAAGAGACTTATCTTACCCAATGACTTAGAGAGAAAATCCAACAATAATCCAATGCTAGATCACCCCTAAACAAACAAAATTACAAAATCTACTAAAAAATAAAACAAAAAAATGCAAAAATGTTAGGGCAGAAAACTGGAGCATGAGACACAAGTTATTACCAGCAAAACTTAGTTAAAAATGACGGGCTCAGCAAGAGTTTCACGTGACCGCAAATGGCTCGTCAATCGAAGATCCGTAGTGCAAGATATGGCCAAATGAAGGAGAAGATGAATAGTGAAATCTCAATCTCTCTTCCTCTCTTCACTTCAGCGCCCCTTTCTTCAAAATAGGGCAAGAATGAGCTAAATGCTCATTAAAGGGTGTTTATATATGTTGGGATTGGGCGTAACTTGGGCCCGATCTAACCCGTTAGTATTTTTAGCCCAATCGGCCCACTTTGGGCCAAAACCTTTAGAATTAGTCCCCGATTTTCAATTCTAAATTATTTTTGTCCTTTCAAAACAATCAATTCAATTTTTCAAAATGTTATTTTTCTCAATACGCGGTACCAGACAGACTAGAGCCAGTACTACCGTCTTAAGTACCAGTACACATTTTTACAAAAAAAATTCGCAAAAGATACATTTTTCAATTCAGAAAAATCTATTGAATCCGAATCTCACCTTTATATTTTATTGAAAAACAATTTTTTTCAAACCTATTCTGGGTAATTAATTTATAATTTTATTAAAGCGGTTATTCTGGTTCTTACATTCTCCCCTCCTAATTAGGAATTTTGTCCCCAAAATTCGAAGCGTGATATTTCCTCCATGAAGCGTCCTGCTACTAACATCATCGACATAATTAAGTAGTCAAAGCATCCCGTCCATCATTGTTCTATCGTGTCGATGCTCCCTCACACTTTTCGCTGCGTCACTCTGATTAGTTGCCATTAAGAATCCGAATTACTCCACTACATCAAACCAAATTTTCCTTAAAATCAAATACCTCTTTTGTAACATTTTCTAAAACTTTCAAAACAAGATCAATCTAAATCAGTTCAATGTCAAAACTTTTTCAAAAGACTCAAAAATTATTTATTCTTAAATCAATTATTTTAAATCATGATTTTCCTTAAATTCATTAAAATCCTTAAATAATAACTTTTCAATTTGAATCCCTTTTGATGAGTTAAATTACAAAACAAATTCACAAATTAACAAAATCATAGAACTCACTTTCTCTATAAACCATATCATTTAAAATAAGAATTCCGACCTAGTCTTAAAACCAAATCATTTAAACCAAAAGTTCCAAACCAAATTTGAAAATCAATCTAAGCTTTAAAACTTTTTCAACCTGATTTAAGATCATACCGGTTAAAAATTGAAAATCATAATTAAAAATCCCAAAAGCATTTATCTTCAGTCTGTAGTTGCATCAGTTGGGACTTCCCTTGCCACCGGTGCTGAGCCTCACCAATCAACTGATATGCCGTAAACTCCACAAACTAGTTTCCTGGAACATGTTGAGCTTGTAACGCATTGGCTAGGTTAGTCATCCTCAATATCTCTCCATGAACGTGATTGACCTCATCCGCAAGTTGCCATTCGGGGTCATGTCTACAGTAAACAATCGATATCGAGGTGATCAGTCTCAATATCTCAAGCCTAGTGCTTTAATTATCCCAGAAAGGCACTCACAAACAATAATGCTATGCATATCAAACAAATATCCTACATAGCACAAGAGAAAAATAACCCAAAGTGTACAATGAAGCACAATTGGTCCTTCCCTCAGGCTCACGAGGACGAACCTCTCTGATACCAGTAAAGTTTAAAGTCGCATAAAACGGAATTATAAAAACGCAAAGCGTTCACACACGATAATTAAACGCATAGGCACGGACAAAAAAAGACATAATATATATATAAAACAGCGTAGATAGCTCCAAGATACACAAGGTAATAATTAAAATAACAAGATATATATATATGTATGATATACCAAAAAGAGGACTAGTCACAGCCTGCGGAGTTTAGGCCGGCTAGTCAAACTGAAATACCAAATTGTTTTAGAAGTTTAAAACAGCTTATACAATTTTTCTCTCAAATCAAGCTTCTAAGTCCAGGAAGTATAGAATACAAAAGGTAAGAGAATAACTACAACAAAGGTAAAGTAAAATAAAGCATAAGAAAGATCACCCTTCGCTCTGTCACCATATCCGCAAACTTATTGAGGTGCGTTGCGACCTGCATCTGGAAAAAATAACAACATATGGTATGAGAACCAAAGTTTTCAGTATGGTAATAGTGCCCAATATGTAAGATATAAGATTCCGAGACGCCAAAGACAATCCTAGAACTTCACATCGAACACAGGTATTCAAGCTTAACGAAATAAATAAATTAAACCATAAACCACAAACCGTAAACAAGGTTATCTAAACTTCGGAGATTTCTAACTAATACCAAATTACATCACTGTCCCACTACCTTTGCCAACCTACCTTTCATGCGATCTCATCGCCACCACCTACCTAACCTCCTCAGTACCAGACAATCACAGATAATTCAAGCAAGTAAAACACAAGTAATATACATGTACAGCAAGTAAAACAACTAGCAAGTAAGCATATTATACATTTAGGCAAAAGATGCAATTAGGAAAAGCAAGAAAAACACATAGAAGATGCACATGATAAATGCATGTCCTATTGACTCGTGATATCACTTGTCGGTCCATAAATGCCAACCCGACACATCCTTTCGGATGTCGCCTTTCTGCCACGTCCGAGGATATAGGACCTGGCACGCTTTTGTTCCGAGGATATAGTGCCTGGCATACTATCATTCCGAGGATACAGTGCTTGGCACACTCTTGTGGCAGAAAAGGAAAACAACAACAACATCTGTTTCATCATAAATCATTCTAAGGATATTGTGCCCGGCACACTATCATTCCAAGGATGTAGTGCCTAGCACACTTTCAACATCCAACAAGTCCATTAACCTCAAATCATATCACCACTATTTTCTCCTCTCAATTCATTCTCAACTCTCTAGTCTCAACATTCCAGAGATATAGTATCCGACACACTATCATTCCAAGGATAGTGCCTGGCACACTATCTTTTAATATCCATCAAGATCATCATTACTTTCCAAATTCTCAACTCATCATAACCATCATCAGTTTTAATTTCACAAATTATCATCCACTCACAAGTTCTCAAAGTCATCGCCAGTAAAGCACTATACTAGTTCACCCATAAATTCAGAAATCTAAGTCTCTGTCTTCTAAACTCATACAGAATTTCACCAATCTCAATCGCAAACCCATTCTTACTAGTCTTAGGGTCTAATTATAAAATAAGAGTCTTAATTGAAAATTAAAGAAGTTTGGAAACATAGAGAACCTTTGAAAACGAAAAAAAAAACAATTTTTCAGCAAAATAGGGTCTTTGCATACACACACCCCTGCCGTGCGTACGCACACATTGAAAAAGTGAGGCTCGCGTACACAACTCCTTTCTCGCGTACGCGAGACTCCTATCCCGAGAGGAATCCCTGCATCGCATGTTAAAACTCGCATACGCATAGCAAAAGTTCACATACTCGCATACGCAACACATTGCCCATATACGCGAGACTCCCAGGAAGTAGAGAATACCTGCGTCGCGTGCACAGGTTCGCGTACGCATACTGCATCAGACTTAGAAAAATTTTAATGCTGCAGAACTTCAGTTTTAAACACCATACTTTAAACGCTCATAACTTTCTCCACAAAATTCTATTTTCCTCAAACTTTGTACCATTTTAAATCTCTTTAAACCATATTCAATTTAAAATAAAATCCAACCAATTTCAAAAATCAAAGCTCAAGTTATGATCCACCAAATTTCACTAAAAAACAAGTTTTTACCAAAAGCAACAATTCTCTAATTTTCCAAAACATCAAAATCAAACCAACTCAAAACAACCTAAAATCCACAATAGACACTCCCCAATTATTTATCAATTACCTAACTATCAAAACCATTTAATACACACCTCATCCAACTTCAAGTTCAACCTAAATTCACACCAAAGTTCTTCAATACCACCTTTCAATATTTTCAACAATCATCAATATTACATATATCAAATCTTTCATCCAATTAGTCCCATTATCATCAATCAATTCATTCAATTCATCAAATCTCCTCAATCATTTGTTTTCAACATGAACCACAATAACCAATAATCAAAATCATCATCAACATTCGTCTTCAAACATCAACACCCACCACCATAACTCATCAAAGTCATCATACTCATCAATAATCATCATCTACCAAGACATATATATATATATATCTTCACATACAAACTCATTCAACCTCTATCCCAACCATCATCAAGCATAACATGTATATACAAATAATCTTATAACCACAGCATTCAAACCTATCTTAAAGGCCACTAGTCTAAGTATCCAGAAACATTACATATTATATAAAGAAAATCGAAACTATACCTTGGCCAATTCTCAATATGAACAATCACCCAAAGCTTGATTCCAATAAGATCAACAAGCCTCAAGCACCAACAACACTTCCAAAACTCACCAACTATCAAGCTATACACGTATAACATACCAAAAATCAACACTATGGCTAACCAAAACATCAACCTACAAGAGTTTGAAGAGACTTACCTTACCCAATGATATTAGGGATAAAATCAAACAATAATCCAATGCTAGATCACGCTAAACAAAAAAAATCACAAAATCTACTAAAAAACAAAACTCAAAAATGCGAAAATATTAGGGCAGGAAACTGGAGTATGAGACGTGAGTTTTTACCAGTAAAGCTTAGTTAGAAATGACGGGCTCAGCAAGAGCTTTGCGTGGTGACAAATGACTCTTTAATCGGAGCTCCGTAGTTCAAGATATGGCCAAATAAAGGAGAAGATGAATAGTAGAACCTGAATCTCTCTTCCTCTCTTCACTTCAGCTCCCCTTTCTTCAAAATGGATTTGGATCCTCTAAATTTTGAATTTCACTTTAAAGGGTAAAGTGTGATCTCTCACCATTTATTTCATAGGTGGGACCAAGAGAAAATATGAGAGAGAAATCATTCAAGGGTGAGAGATCACACTTTACCCTCTAAAGTGAAAATTCAAATTTTAGAGGATCTAAATTCCTTCAAAATAGGGCAAGAATGAGCTGAATACTCATTAAAGGGTATTTATATACGTTGGGCTTGGACCCAACTTGGGCCCGGTCCAACCTATTAGCGTTTTTAGCTCGTTCGTTCCATTTTGGGCAAAAACCTTTAAAATTAGCGTCCGATTTTCAATTCTAAATTATTTTTGTCCTTTTAAAATAGTAAATTCAATTTTTTAAAATCTTATTTTTCTCAATATGTGGTACCAGACAGACTAGAGCTGATACTGTCGGCTTCAGCACCGGTACGCATTTTTACAAAAAATTTTTGCAAAAGATACATTTTCCCGCTCAGAAAAATCTATTGAATCCGAATCTCATCTTTATATTTTATAAAAAAAACATTTTTAACCTATTATGGGCAATTATTTTATTATTTTATTAAAGCGGTTATTACGGTTCCACATTCTCCCCTCCTAATTAGGAATTTTGTCCCTAAAATTTGAATCGCGTGATATTTTCTCCACAAAATATCCTGCTACTAATGTTGTCGACATAATCAAGTCGTCAAAGCATCCCGTCACTCATTATAGCTCTACCGTGTCAATGCTCCCCCACACTTTTTGCTGCGTCACTTTGATTAGTTGCCATTAAGAATCTGAATTACTCCACTACATCGAACCGAATTTTCTTTTAAATCAAATACTGATTTTGTAATATTTTCTAAAACCTTCAAAACAAGATCAATCTAAATCAGTTCAATATCAAAGCTTTTTCAAAAGATTCAAAAATTATTTATTCTTAAATCAATTACTTTAAATCATGATTTTTCTTAAATTCATTAAAATCCTTAAATCATAGCTTTTCAATTTGAATCTCTTTCAATGAGTTAAATTACAAAATAAATTCACAAATTAACAAAATCATAGGACTCACTTTTTTGTAAACCATATCATTTAATCCAAGAGTTCTAACCTAGTTTCAAAACCAAATCATTTAAACCAAAAGTTCCAAAGTAATTTGAAAATCATTCTAAACTTTAAAACTTTTTCAACATGATTTAAGGCCATACCGGTTAGAAATTGAAAATCTTAATTAAAAACCCCAAAAGTATTTATCCTCAGTCTGTAGCTGCATCAGTCGGCATTTTTCTTGTCAAACCGGTCGAACCGTGAACCAACAAGAAAGACGCATCGGATAGATAGCATAACCGCTGAATTTAAAAATCGGAGTTGAACCACCGAACCGGCCGAGAACCGTCCGATCGAACCGAACTGGGACCTGGCCAGTTTTTTTATTGTTCGCCCAAACGGCGCCATTTCATTCATTGAAACCCTAACCAAAGCTACGCACTCTCTCAAGTCTCACTCACTCAGTCACTCCTTCCCCTTCCTCTCACATGCGCCTCTCATTTGAGTCTCCTCCCTTACTCCCACATTCTTCTTCTTCAACTTTTGAATTGGAAAGTTTTGCCACCACTGCCGTTCTTCTTCTTCGTCGTTCTTCAATGTCCAACCACCGTTGTTGTCCATACTGCAATAGACCAACAGCGTCGTCACAACGCGTGTTCCGCCTCCTTTTTGGCCGAGCTTCCACCGCTATCTCGCCAAGGTTCTACTACTCTTCAAGCTCTGTTCCCCCACGCTCCAGCCCCTGTCTTTCTGTTCGAGCTGCTTAGCCCTCTGTTCTGACCTCTCCTCGCGTGTTAGAGCGTTCAACCGCTGTTTTGTTTCTGTTCAACCATCTCCATCGCATTTCGAAGCTCCAGCTCCCTTTCCCTGTTCTGTTCAAATTTCAGAACATGCTCCAGTCTAAGGTAATTTATTTTCCTTTACTTGTTCTTTCTTGTATTAATTGTTCAGTTATTATTTTATTTAATTGTTGTTTTTAATGATTAGTATGTTGTTCCAATTCTTGTTTTGTTGTTGGTTTGCTGTATTTTAAAGCTTTAGTTGTTCTTGTTATTTTGATTTTCAGTTCTAATTCTTGTTATTTTGATTTTCAGTTCTAATTGATCTTATTAACTTGTTAATTTAATAAATTAATATTTTGGTGCTATTCTTAACTTTTAAATTTTAGATTGTTAAGTTGTTATGTTGTTCTTGACCTTTTGATAATTTGTTAATTTTATAATTTTTTCTTGTTATGGTTTGTTGTTCTTGATTTGATAAATTGTTCATGTTATTAATGTTAATTTGATAAATTATTTGTGTTTTTTATCTTAATTAATTGTCCTTGTTATTAGGAAGAGAATGGAACTGAGGTATATCAATTTACAGGTAGCTATAAATTGAAAAGAGGACATTCATTGGGCAGAGCTCCTTTGTTACTTCATTAAATATTTTTTTTGTGTTTTTGATGCAACACCTGAGATTAAAAATTGAATGGAAGATGAGCAATATTAACTTTCTTTTCGTTTGTTTGTTTGAATATGAATTCAAGATTCTGTAAAACTGACTTTTACTAGGAATCCTACAGCTTGCTCAATATGTTTCAGTTCTTCCCAGGCTGAGCCAACATACTGTGCATGAAAGATTCAGGTTATGATATAAATATGGAATAGAAGGAATGGTCTCAAATGGTTGATTGGTGCTCACCTCATCAGTGGCCTCAATACACAATCTCTCTAATTCATCAATCATGCCTTTACATACTCTCCATTGCTGAATAAACAACACTCATGACGTAACAGAAGACTAGCAGTGATCAAATTAAATACATCAAAATATTAGTATTCTCTGTGCAGCAATTCGACATGTAATACGAAGATGGTGAATAATTGAATGGTTTGTAATTGATTATTTTTTTTTGTTATTTGACTTTTGTGTTTGTATTTGGATGAGATTATAATATTGTGGTTGATGTAATACTTTTAGTTTGGATAATATTTTAAAGATTATATTAGTCTATAATGATATTTTTGTGTGTTTATTTATATTTTATTGATTATTTTTTTATAAAACATTTTTTTGGTTCAATTACGGTCGAATCGGTTGAACTTATGAACCAGTGAACCAGTAACTAGAGCGGTTTGATGACCGGTCCGGTTCACCAATTAACTGATATGCCACAAACTCGACAAACTGGTTTTCTGGAAGATGTTGAGCTTGTAACGCATTAACTAGGTTAGTCATCTTCACTATCTCTCCATGAACGTGATTGACCTCGTCCGCGAGTTGCCATTCAGGGTCATATCTACACTAAATAATCGATATTGAGGTGATCAATCTCAATATCTCAAGTCTAGTGCTTCAATTATCCCAGAAAAACACTCACATACAAGCATGCTATGCATATCAATAGAAGTCTGATGAAGGAATAAAATCTCAAAGTCGCATAAAGCGAAATTAGAAAATGCGAAGCGTTCACACACGATAACTAAACGCGTAGGCACAGACAGAACAAGACATAATATATATAAAACCTTGTACATAGCTCTAGAATACACAACGTAATAATTAAATTAACAAGATATATATAAGTATGATATACCAAAAAGAGGACTAATTACCTTTATATTTTATAAAAAAAATATTTTTTTTGAACTTATTCTGGGTAATTAATTTATTATTTTATTAATGCGGTTATTTCGATTTTTACAAATTTTACTTCACGTGTTAATAAATTTTGCCGTCGTTAATAATAGAAGTGATAGAAGAACTGATATAACCAACTTGAAATTATTAAAGATGAACTTTGATTAAAAAAAAGAAGAATGTTAAAATATTATTAAAATTTATTATTTTATATCATCAGTTAGCCATTAATATTTAAAAATATAGGATAAAATATCTTATTAGATTATTAGACTAAAAAAATTAAATTAATTATTAAATAATAATTACATAATAAAATAATAAATTTTGATAACTCTAATATTTTTATAAAAAAAATTCAGAAGTCAATTTGGTCAACAAGTAATCTTTTTTCTCTTATTTAAATAATATATTAATACATAGATATTTTAGGATTATATCACATATACATCAAAATATAAAATATATATTAAAATATAAATATATATTAAAAATAAATTAAATTACACATGTATTTATACTTAAAAATATTTAATTAGGAGTGTCCTATGAGCTTGTATTTCCTTTTCATCATTCCTTCAATCGCATATAGCACAATAGCAGCACTCTATCAAATAACAAAGAAATTCGCAGAGACACAGCATCATGGCATCGATGGCCTTCCCTGGCACCGCCACCACCAGAGCCGCACTCTCATCTCTATCGCGCGCCTTCTTCTTCTCCTCCTCCCGCACCCGCACTCCCACCTCCCTCCTCCAACCACCACCCATCTCCGTCTTCTCCTCACACTCACACCCATATCCCAAATCTTACAGCTTCCACTTCACAACGCGCCCATTCACCTCCAAGAAACCCAACACTACAATCGACACCAAACTCAACTTCTCACTCTCCGACTCTGACTCCGACTCCGATAAGGACAGCGTTGTTGCCGCCACCAAAGACAACAAGAACAGCAATAAGGGAAAGCTACCACCCCCCTACGACCCATTCAGCAAGAAGCCCCCGAAACAAGAGCCCGAGGACCCCAAGGACCTGCAAGGAATCTTCCACAACATGAGAAGCGGCGATGGCCTCATGAACCATGCAGTTAAGATGTTCGACGCATTGTCCAAAGAGGGTCTCACGCACGTGGCGCTAGAGCTCTTCGCTGAGATCAAGGACAAAGGTCACGTGCCGGACGTGGTGGCCCACACGGCCATTGTTGAGGCCTACGCCAACGCGGGCCGGCCCAAGGAAGCTCTAAAGGCCCACATGAGAATGCTGGCATCTGGGGTTACACCCAATGCATATACTTACGCTGTGCTTATAAAGGGGCTTGCTGGTGGGAAGGTTTTGAAGGATGCCAAGAGATTTGTGTTGGAGATGATGGATAAGGGGATGAAGCCCAGTGCCGAGACTTACACGGCGGTGTTTGAGGGGCTGGTTAGGGAAGAGAAGGTTGACGAGGCTATGGAGTTGTTGGGGCAGATGAAGGAGAAGGGGTTTGAACCTGATGAGAAGGCTGTGAGGGAGGTTATGAGCAATAAAAGAGGACCAGTTTTCAGAACTGTTATGAACGTTCTTTTTGGAAAATGAGCAGTGTGTGTGATTTTGGACTTGCAATCTTTTCAGTAGGGAATTGAGATGTTGAAGTCAATTGTGGACGTTGTCTCTTTGCTTCGTCATCAGGTTTCTCAGTTCCTGAGTGAGAATGACTTTTTTTTTTTTTAACTTTTTCCCCTTGCTGTGCAAAACTTTAAGGTCAGTACTCAATACTAGTATAATACTACTTTAAAGTTGCCAAAATGTCATTTTTGCTTGTAAAATATTACTTTATTTCACACCCATTAAGTCACCTCTTTTACCTGCAAATGACATAAATTGGCATACTACTTTCTTGCTGCATCCATGTCCAAATAAAAAACGTAAGTATTTAAATTTACATCTAAATATATGTTTTTGATCAACCAATTTATCCAAAATAACATTTTGAAACGGGATTCTAATACTAATATTTTTTAGATGAGATTGGTGTTTTTGCAAAATCCTGATTGCAGCATAATGACCAACTTCTACGATGATCTTCATCTCATAAGCAACAATATCATGATCAGTTAAACATTCTGCATAACGCCATACTATTAAGCGGTTAAACGGACAAAACAGGACCACATAGTTACTGTTCTTGCCAAAAATGAACACAACCGCAGTACAAATTACAAATAAATTTTACATCATTAAATACATCTTGAATGAGCTAACCAAATACATCGAAGACCCAAGGCTAAGGCCTCTGTGGAGATTGCCCCACGACAGATGCAAAGTGTCTTTGATTCTGTAATCCTTTTGAGCAAGCATCTTTAAATTTCTAGAACCCAATAGGCCATCACCAGTGGCAGCAGTAGATCAAGCCTTTGCCGAGGTGGCGCCAAAATTGCCAATACATTAGCTAAAAGAAGCTTCGCTTATTGGGACAATCTGATGCGCGATGCCCCGATTCTCCACAATTAAAACAGGCCCCTCCGTAGCTACCACCCCTGCAAGTCACATTTGGATGTCCCATCAGTTGAAGTCAAAGCTTATGATATTCTTCCATAGGAACAAATCTAACAACTCATCTAGACACCTCAAACGTGGCTCCCACCAGCAAGGTTATTCAAATTCAAGTTAATTTGTAATTTGTAAACCCTACGGATTCATAATTTTAGATCTCCAATTTAGATATTTATAAGCTCTTTGAATTCATGTTGAGCTTTACTATTCGAGTTTACCTAGAGTTTAGGTGAACTTTCAAGTTTGATTGCCGTTCCCATCTAAATATTAGTTGTTAGCTTACTATTCAAGAATTATCCTATGTCTAAGTATCACATGGATAAATCTTACTATAACTTTGCATCTCAGGAAAACAAAAGAAAAGCCATTATAACTTGTTTGATGATATGAATACCTGCTTGATTGTCTACCTCCAATCAGCCAGTCATCACTGCTTTTTCCCATTCGAGACCGGCTGTTGCCAGATTTAAAACTTTTACTCCCTCTCCCGTATGAACTACCAAAATCATCGTTAGAGCCTCGGTTTCCCCCATATCCTCGTGAGGTTTTAAAACTTTTCTGATCCCTTGAACCTCTTCGGTTACTTCGTTCTCTGTCGGAAAACTTCCCGTAGTAATCATTTGCAGGTCCATCATCTTGCAAAGCAGGTAACTGCCAATACAAAGAGGGATATGAGATTGCCTTTATGAACTGTTTCACATAAATAACAAACAGTTGAGCATTAAATATATTAATCGAATATTTCATTTACCTTGGTGATCCTGGAAATAGTGTTTCCAGGTGGCAAATCCTTGTTGAGTAACTCTTTAGCAATGTCCTCTGGAAGATCAAAAACAGCTCCTTGAATCTGACATTAGGTATTAACAATGTCAAATAAATTGAACAGCATGGGTTCGTTATCTTGATAGACAATAGTAAAGAAGTTCCTAACACAATAAGGATGTGTTTGGAAGAGGAACTGAGACTAAGAGACAGAAACTGGAAGACAGAGATAGAGAGACTGACACTAAGTTAAGTCTCTGTATTATGTTTGGAGTAAAGTGCATCGAACTGAGTTATGTCTTAGTATCTTATTTGGTTCAAAATAGATATGGATATGAAATAAGAATATTTACTAAAATATCCTTAGTCATTAAAGAAAATGTTAAAGTTTTAGTCCCTGTCTCCAGAAATTCCAGTCCCTTGTGTTCCCATAATGGTACTGAATGGACTGAAATTGTGTCCCAAGACTGAAATTTTAGTTCCAGTCTCTGACCACCAAACACGATACTCAGTCCTATTCCTCCAGTCCCAATTCCAGTCTCTGGAAACAAACACTACGTAATAGAACAATATGGTTTGCATATGAAGTTACTAACCCGGTCATCTGCAATTACATGTATTTTTCCGACTTCTTCAGCAGCAGGAGAATACACATCAGAAAGAAACCCAGTGACCGATCTTGCAGAAAGAAATCTTCTAGAATTATCTCCATCTCGAGCGAGTTGCAATGTAACCCATCCCTGCATTTGACAGAGCTTTCAATTAGCTAATCAAGTACATTCTCGGAAACAGCATTTATAAGATTGAACCAGGTAAGGCAAATAAAATATAATTTTGGATCAACCTTCACTAATTTTTATTTTTTTTATATGTTATCTTAACACTAATCAGGTAATAACTAGATTTTCAAAAGCTTAACTAAGCAAACATTAAATTAAAACCAGTGATATTATACGAATATACAATGGTGTCAGATATAAGAACTAGGAAGAGAAAAAAAAAATTACTGAACTAAATCATATCCCCAGAAGGTATCAAGTTGATATCAGGCATCAGCAACTGGTTTCCAAGAAATGTAAAAGGAATACAGAGAAATGCTAATGGGCAAGGGTCCAGGCAGTCGGAGAGTTCCTAGTCTTTCCCCCAATCTACCTAACTTGAAGCCTGATTCACACTATGCTTTCCCTAGCATAATATATCCTCAACCAATGGCATCCACTCCTCTCAACTGCCAGATCAGCAGTTTCTTACGACGTGTATGCTAACCCATGGACATTTCTTCCTCTTGCTTCTCTTCCACTGGGTAGATTATATTTATTGTAGGGATTCTATCAGTATTCCAAGTTAACTGGTCTTTAGAGTAAGGTGAACATCTATTAAATTGATGAATTATATTCCATCTGCGGTTTAGCTAGAGCAGAATTAGATTTTTCAATTTCATGTTCTGGACAGATTTTGTTACATGAACACCATTTCTATGTTTAGCTTATTGCAAACTTTTTACATAGCCAATGCCTGAATAGAAGAGAAGTGTTGTGTTAGGCCAAACGTAAAATTCTGTTGAATCCCAATGACATGGATTAACATCATTTACATAATGTTGATGAAAGAACACTGAGAACCAATAAATACTTTAGAAATTGGAATGGCTCAAGTTGAAATTGAAATATAAACTTCCCCAATACCTGCTCATGGTTGATTAATGAACGGGATGATGGAGGTCTACAGAATCCACTGAGCTGGGCTAGTGCAGCCGCAAGGGCACTAACCCCTTGTTTTTCAACCAATTTTTGTGCAGTTGCAGTGAAGAACTCAACAGACTCTGGATGAACTCTCTCAAGCGTAGCAACAACTTGTGCAGCAGATGCCTCCAAAATCTCTCCGATAGCTGGTGGACTAACAAATTCAAATTTGCAGCCAACATCACGCTCAAGGGATCTAACTGTTCTCCTCTGGCTACTGGTGTACATCAGAATGGCAGTACCTTCTTTTCCAGCACGCCCAGTACGACCAGAGCGATGCACAAAAGTCTCAGGGTCATTAGGAAGTTCGTAATGGATAACCTGAAAGGAATTTCATTATGTTGAGAGCAGACAAATTCAGTAATAGTCAAAGAAAAGAATCCTCAAATTAATTCGGATATAGATCTTCTACTGCCTCTGGAGGTAAACAGAAAGAGATTGAGATGAAAAATAAAATATAAATAAATAAGTTGCTATTTGGACAAACACAATTTATCAAACAAAATTATAACTGTTAAATCAATTAAATAGTTTACAGTGATCAAGATTGAATGATAAGGTCAGAGGCAAGTGAAATATATCATAATTGACAAATCGAATTATCGAAGTATAGTGTTCACCGATTGAACCTAATTTAGGACTAACCATTTAATCAAAACTGGATAATAAAAACATAAAACTGCTAGTACATGGGAAGAATCATACAATAGCGAAGACCAGAAAGCACCAAGGGAATATCAAGTCCCTTGAACTTACCAAATCAACATTGGGAATATCAAGTCCACGGGCTGCAACATCCGTGGCAACAAGAACAGTGAACTTCCCTTGCCGAAAGCCATTCAATGTTCTTTCTCTTTGATGCTGAGATATATCACCATGCAGAGCTTCAGAAGCTATACTATTTGTTAATGACAGTGATACTTCATCGGCATCCCTTTTTGTCTGTGTGAAAACAATAGTCTTTCCACCCTTTGCATAGACCTAAAGGTCGTAGACATAGAATTTTAGTTAAATTCAGTGAAATCATTGTACTGCATTCTATAATCAAGATATTTCTGGTATAGACAAGCAACTGACATGGCTTCCATTCATATAAGGATGGACTTTTCAGTTTCAGTAAACTTACAGTTATAAGATCAGAAAGAATTGTCCGCTTTGAAGTGGCAGTGGCTGACATAGCATAAAGTTTGATCCCATTAGCAAGCTTTTCTTCTTCATCACCAACCTTATTTAAAAGAAAAGGAAAAAGTGGGTTTTGATAATCAAGATTATTCTACAATAACTTAAACATTGGTAAACACAATCACAGTTATTTGATAGAGTTGGAATTAAAAATGAAACTAGATGTATCCTGCTAATGTTATTATAGTATAATTCACTCCACAGTGATTCCCCTTCTCTCCAAATCCACTTGTATCAAACAGACAAACATAGAACAAAATGGTAACAAACAGATAAAATTAGGATTACAATGAGGAATTGCAACTAGATTTACAGAGTTGAACCCAAAACGTGCTATATTACAAGCTAGTAAGCCATGAGGTCAATGCTTTGATAGGTTTATCAAAATTTACAACATAAAAAAGACTTCCCTTTTCAGTCAAGTAAGTTTTTCCATCAGCATCAATAAGCTTCAAACATTCAGGAAGAATACCATCAGTTAATCAATACTGTTTTGAAATTCCATGTATAAAATTAGAAAGAAAATGCTGTAACTGCATGCTATAATCTATGTTTTCCACTCCACTGACAAACTATGCTCTGTGCATAATAGGGATCAGAGAAGTCAAAAGCAATAAGAATTTACCAAATCAATTGTCAACGGATTGTTCAGATATTTTCTTGACAATTTCTTCACCCAACCCGGCATTGTCGCAGAGAAAAGCATTGTCTGCCGCTCAGATGGGACCTTTTCCAAAATTACTTCCACATCCTCCTCAAACCCAACAGCAAGCATTTGATCAGCTTCATCAAGAACCAAATATTGAACTTCACTCAATTTAAGGCTGTTCCCATTTATTAGGTCAATTATTCTACCAGGTGTTCCAACCACTACATCAACACCACGCGAAAGAGCACTTTGCTGTGTTACATAAGAAACACCACCATAAACACAAACTGTATTCAGATAAGGTGCAGATTCTTTTATCTCCTTCTCGACCTGCTTTGCTAACTCCCTAGTAGGTGCAAGGACCAATACTTTAGGAAGACAGCCCGAACGCCTGCAATAAACAAACAAATGCATCAATATATCAAGCAATCCTAAAACAAATAGGGTGTATTGTGCATGAATAATATTCACCTGAAGGAACCTTGCTCATCATCAGTGAGGCCTTTAATAATGGGAATCCCAAACGCCAATGTCTTCCCTGTCCCAGTCTTTGCCCGGGCAATGATATCTCTACCTTCTAAGGCAGGCACTAACACAGCTCTCTAATCACCAAACAGAAAGTTAGTAAATTTACAAGGAGGAAAGGAAACTAAGAGTCCAACCAAATCCACAAAAGAATTTGACAGAAATCATACAATACAAAATCAACATTAGTCGAAATAAGATAAACCCAAATCCATATAACTATAAGTGTTGAGTTAAATTTAACAAAAGCAACTAAAGCATGTATCTAGCTTCCAATAAATTAATAGAAGCAAGCGAACACTCAATGAACATATATAATTATAATGAGTGCCACATTTCATGGGAAGAAAAAAACGAAAACAGTAAAACATAAAGCCCTAACCCCAAGCAATTGATATAACACGACTAATTTGAAAAACTAGCACGTCTTAAATTATCTATATTCATTGTAGAATACAATTCGTGTATGAATTTGAATGAACTATCTTGTATTGAAATTTTTTATAATAAAGTTTTGAAATTTCTAACAATAATAATAATTTTAATAATTTTTTTCTTCGGGGAATGATCAAAACACAAGCACCTTACATGTCTATACTATAACATTATATATTACATAATATAACATCACCATTCCGAAATAAACCATACATGAAAATTAAAATTAAAATTAAAATCAAATAAAGAACAGAGACCTGAATTGGGAAAAGGCTAGTGATTCCACGTTTCTGGAGCGAGTCGACAAGCCTCGAAGGCAAGCCAAGCTTCGAAATATCGAGCTCATCTTCTCTTGAAGCAATAAAATGAGCGTCACCGTCACTCTCATACTCATAACCAATTTCATCATCATCGCCAACACCGTCAAAACCAAAACCCTTGAAGGCTTCTTCGCTGAGTACGGAAGAGTCATTAGCTGTCACAACTGCATTAGAAGTAGGAACAAAACCGAGCCTGCGCCTATTGCCGTCGTTAAGGTGATAATGAGCTCTGAGAACGGCGTTGAAGTGCGACTTGTTGTCAAACGACAACGAAGGGAGCGAAACGGCGTTGGAAGAACCCGAAGCTGCTGTTGTTGTTGTGGACGTTGCCCTCTTGTGGAGTTCGAGAGCGTGGGTTTGGTATATTGAAGAAACGCCAATAACGGAAACCATTTGAGCGTTTATGTGAGGAAAGGAGTAAGAATAATAATTGGCTTGAAGAAGGAAGGGGAAAAGGGAGAGTTTAGGAGAGGGGAGAGGATAAGGTCACTCTCTCACGCAGCTCGGTGGAGAAATGGATGACCTTATAAGCCTCTAAGTTACTCTGCTAGTATAAGGGGCTTTTTATACAGGGAGTGGATAATTAGCGGCAGCTCCGAGGTTTAGTTGGGGCTTTGGGGAATAAATAAATATAAATAAATACAAAAATACTATTTTTACATCACTCATCAATTCAGCCACCCTTACTAAGTACATTAGAAAATGTTAATGTATGTAGTCTCCATTCTTCTCGTGGTTGATTTGGGGTTTATTCATTTAGAACGTATAAGTTACTTTCCGAGATAAGTTTTAAAGTGGTTTCTGAAGTTGCATTCAAATTTTATAGTAGTTTTTGAATTTAATAGTTACTCATATTCGTCTTTGAAGTTACATTTTGGAACTTAATTTTGTTTTTTTTGATACATTCCGTCCACCTGTCACTATCAGAAAGTTGACCTGGACTCTTTTGTGACACGTTGGCTAGGTAACGGCTAGCTGACGTGAATTAGTAAGTTTTTATGGTGTAATTTGGTCCCTAAATCAAAAGTAAAAATTTTAGTTCCCAAATTTAATTATTATTCTCTTCTCTATAGTAATAATCCCTCTCTTTTCTTTTCTTCTCTTTTCTTCTCCATATGGATGTGAAAGAGACTACAAATTATGACTTCATTAAAAGCATGCCTATGTTTTATTAATTAAAAGTCACATACTATGTCTTTGTATTTAACATTTTATGCACTCATTTAACTCTAGTTTAATTAAAATGTTTTACAAAATTCAATTCTATATTTTTATATGATTTTACAAAAATCTATCTCTTGTATTTATGGAATTAAAAATTTACGTCGTTATTATTATATACTACATTATATTTTCTTTCGAATTCTATTCCAAAATAACCGTGCATCATCCTAATTTAACTGTCACATAGTATTAATATAAAGTGTTATATTATGGCATTTCAAATCGTATGACATCTCCATTAAAATAATGTATCTAAGATTTTATTATAATTAAATAGGTATTTCAAATTAATTAAGGGTAATATTAGAAAAACAAAAAAATAGCAAAAATTTGCCTAATTTAATATTTATTATTTTAGTCTCTAATTAATAAAAAACTAATTAAGCAAAATAAATATAATTAACTGATTTAAGACACTAATTTGATCATATTAAAATATTAATCATATCATCTTTTTATTTGTAAATGTCATGCTGACATTTTAACATTTTATATTAGCATTAGAGATGAGTTGAGATTCACAATCTATGAATTTAGGAATCAATTTAATCATTTTTTAAAAGTCAACAAATTTTTATGAACGTTCACAATTTTAGAAACTAAACTTGACATTATTTCTTTAATTATATATATTATATAACTTTTTTTTATGTTATAATCTCACCATCTTTCTTACAGAAAAAAGGATAAAAGTGGTTAAATTTGTTCAAATAATGGTTGTTAAGAAGACTCTAGCTGTTGTTATTGTTATAAGATACTTCAACTAAGAATAAACAAAAAGAAAAATCTTGTGAATTTGGGATATGAAGATCTATGCCTATAGAGAAAAGAGGGATTACTGTAGAGAAGAGAATGATGATTAAATTTGGGGATTAAAATTTTTAATTTTGATTTAGGGACTAAATTGCACCATAAAAGTTTACTAATCCACGTCAGCTAGCCGTTACCTGACCAGCGTGTCACGGAGGAGTCCAGATCAGCTTTCCAGTAGTGCTAGATGGACGGAATGTGCCGGAAGGACGAATCTGAGTCCCAAACTGCAACTTCAGGGATGAATATGAGTAACTTTTAAGTTCAAGGACTACTATAAGACTCGAGTACAACTTTAGGGACCACTTTAAAGTTTATCTCGTTACTTTGGTTAAGACAGCATCTAAAGTTTATAGTGATTCTCAAAAATTTGATATTTACATATAAATTTAGTGTCATATATCTATATGCTGGCACAGGATCATAGTAAAAAAAAGAGTTACAAGTACTAATAATTAATGTAACTAATAAATTAAGTTGATGTTGATGCTTCAATTAATTAAAGATGGCTTCATTTAATTTATATATATGTACAGAAATCATTTTAAACTTTTAACTTAACTTCCTTTTTTATTAAGATTTACATTTTATCAAATTTTAGATTGTACCATGAAAAAGATAACCAAACTCAGTAGTTATGTATAATCAAATTCAATAAACATGTATAATTAAACTTAATAGTCAAATATAGCAATAAATATTAGTATAATCAAATTCAGTAAACACGTATACTTAAATTCAGTAGTCAAATATAGTACTGAACATCAGTATAATCAAACTCAATAAACATGTATAATCAAATTCAGTAGTCAAATATAACACTAAACCTGAGTATAATCAAACTTAGTAAACATGAAAATCAAATTCAGTAGTAAAAAAATTGCCTTCAGTAGTAAAAATTCAGTAAAAATTTTTTACAATCAATTATTTTTCTCCTTTCATTTTTTCATGAAATTGATAACCCTTTGCTAGTTCCAAAATCTTAGTTTGGAAATTATTTTTTTGTTCTCTTTCTACTCATTTTGGTGCAGTCTTCTTTCGCATTTTTCAAAACTAACAAATTAAACAACCAAAATCCAATCAAATTTAAAAAGTAAAAAAGTTAAAATTCAATAACCAAATATCAACTATGCTATAATCAAACATGTTGTAATATCATATTTTAAAAGCTGAGCATAATCTAACAGACTCCAAACTATATCACAAAAATTCAGTTATAATCAAACATACTATAGATATCAACTATACTATAATATCATATTTAAAAACTGAGCATAATCAAACTCATTCAGTATAATAATCAAACATACTCCAACTCATATCACAAAAATACAGTTATAATCAATTAATAGTCTACTAATAATCAAGAGCTCGAGGGAAAAAATAAAGAGAACTGACCTCCTATATTATCAGATTTCCAATAAATAAAGCTACTCAATAAAATTAAACAAAACAACTATACTATCAATCAATTATTAAAATTAGCATACTAAGACTTCAATCAAAATCTTAACTTAAATATTTTTAGTATAAATTTTTTTTGAGAGTACAAATTATGCACAACAAAAATTAATTTGTAGAAGCTCAAAATGAAAAAGGAAAATGCAATTGAAGAAGCTTATAGAAGCTCAAAATGAACAAGAAAAATACCGAAGAAGAAGCTGATAGAAGTACAAGGAATAGAAACTTACCTTGTAAAATTAAACAAGAAAAATGCAGTAAAAGAAGTTTGCACTTGAGACAAAGAGCACCACGCCCGAGACAGAGGAAGAGAATCGCAACTGCGTTTGAAAGAGAGCGAAGGAGAATCGTGCCACCGGAGAGAGAAAGGGAAGGAGAATCACCCTTGAAAGTGAGAATGAGGAAGGAGTCGCATCGGAGAGTGAGAATGAGAGTGATGGAAGAAGAAAGAGGAACGGTTGTTTCAGTACATGTAAAGAGTGAAAATGAGGTTGAAAGTGGAATTTTGATTTTTAATTTTTGAATTTTGTATTGTATACGTATACAAATACAATGGCTGAAAATAGTGGTTGAAAGTGGTGTGCATGTAGCACAACTCAAATAAATAAATAATTTTTTGAAAAATTTTTTGTTTCAGTTTCAGATGGTTTATATTTATGAATTTTTTTTATTATGAAAGGGCCTAAGGCCTAAAGAAAAAACTAAAAAACTACATTTTCATTACTCTGAAAAACAAAGTTCTTCTATCAACTTCTATCAATGGTGCCAGAAAAGGGAAGGGAAACAAAATGGTAGAGGCCTGGTGGGAGGTCGTGCTCATGCTTAGCAAGAGCATTAATGCTGAAGTTGGATTCCCTCTGAAAGTGGTGGACTCTAAACTAGCTAGGACGTGTTTGTAGAACCCTGGTCACGCGAATGAGAGGCATGCAGCCATGGAGAGGGCTTGGGTCTCTCTACAGTAGCTTAACAGTGCAAGTAGAGTCTGTCTCCACTTTAACCTTACTCAGACCCATCTCAATTACAATTTTAGTTCCTATATTAGATTGTCCATAATTCAGGAATTACGATTGTAACTTTTCTAATATTCATCATGAAACTTGTAATGACTCTGCCATTTTCATCCCTGATAAGGCCATTACAGGATCCCGATTCGATTGCATGAATAAGAGATCTGTTAACATTGACTTTACATCATCCTTTTTCCGGCGATTTTCACTCCACTAGAATGGAGTTCATCAATCTAAGTGCTCTCTTGCTCTTTTTGATAAGCTCCATAACTTTCTCATAGTTCTTGGCAACACCTTTAATTTCTGAGATAATTTGCTGGAGGGGAAAGTATCTTGTTAGAAGATTAAATCATTTCATTTTCTCTAGATTATGTTGCAAGTGGTAAGAAAAAACGTGGGTCATGAAGTCCCATTTATGTTGAGAGGCCTTACTCAGGTTCTCCTCAAGGCCATCCATGAGGGTGTGTTTGAAGAAGGATTCTAGGAGGACTATAATTGAGCTGCTCATCCATACACTTCTGGCATATAAGTAGCCCTGAAGCACATGGATCAGACTCTCTACCTGGTTCGAACATCTCTATCAGCTATTATTGTCAGTAAGTCCTTTACTCCTTCTCTTAGCATTAGTTTATAATGCATTATGACATAATAGCCAAGAAAAGGTTTTTAGTTATGAGGAACTCTAATCTTCCAGCAAAGACTATAAATCTACTCTGAATAATTTTTCTCTCTATAATAAGTATTATACGCAGTTTTGATTGAGAATTCACCTTGTGAGTTTAGTAGCAAACTGAGTGAATCAAGTCAGAGAGAGGGTTGAGAAGATTTAGCAGTGCAAATAAGATCAATCATGTTTTCTGGCACAAACCGAGCTATCTTCTCTCAATCTCAATCTCCCTCTGTTGTAGCATAATCTTCTAGTATCTCATTCTTCTTATCTTCCTAATTTGACTCAGAGCTAGTCCGCTAAGCATATTAATCCCTGGAATCCAGTGAGCTATCCAGAAATTAATTTGTTTTCCATCACCAATCCTTCAAACGAGATTCTTCTGAAATTGATCCAAAACCTTAACAATCACCTTCCACACATTAGAAAAAATTGTCTTTCTTACAACTTTAGGAATGGTACTGTCTCCAAACATATTTCGCTTTCATTGCCTTCATCCAAAGGGAGTGATTGTTGTGAACCAAACTTCAATCCAACTTCATGAGGAATATGTTATTAGTTTCCTGAGCTTTATGTAACCCCGGGCCTCCCATATCTTTTAGGTTATAAATTTTGTCCTAATTAATCAGATGAATCTTCTTATCATCAACGTTTGACCCCCAAAGAAAGTCTCTGTAGATTCTATCTATCTGGTTGCAAACTTTTTTCAGCATCTTCTTGGTCTACATCGTGTAGCTAGGTATGGTAGGCAGCACAGATTAGACAAGTATGCTTTTTCCTTCTAACAAGAAAGTACACATGTTCCATCTAAATAATTTCACTTGCATATTGTCTAGGATAGATTGAAAATGTTGTCTCCCGTATTTTTCATGAATGAGCAGCACCCCAAGGTACTTGCTAGGTTGTTGGTATGTGGTATACCAAGTTCTCTGCTGAGCTCTTCTCTAACCGTGTGACTCACAATTTTAGAGAAAAACATGCAAGACTTGGCAAGGTTGACTTTTTGTCCTAAAGCTTCACAAAGCACCTTAAGAGCTTCCTTAATGACTTGAATTTGGCCTCTATCTGCTTTTACAAAAAGGACTATATCATCTGCAAAACAAAGATGAGACAAGTGAGGACCATTTCTAGCTAGTTTAATCGGTCTCTATTTTTCTGCTCAATAAGAGAATTAATTAAATGAGACAGCTTTTTAATGCATAAAACAAAAATATCCATCGAGGGAGAAGAGATAAAATGATGTATGACATTCACTATATTCTTTAGGATTCTAATATCATTTAAAGTCTCCTTGACAAATCTCTAATTAGATGGTCGTAGGACTTTTTCAAGTCTATCTTAATCACCATAAGCCTTTTTCCCCTGCTTCTAGTCCTCATGGTGTGGATAACCTCTTAGGCCATCAAGACGTTGTTTGCACTAACTCTCCTTAGAACAAAGCTCACTTGAGTCCTAGAGACAATATAATTCATATTAGGTTTAAACCTCTTAGCAATAATCTTTGTAACAATCTTGTAATGAATGTTACATAAACTAATCAGTCTAAATTGCGCAAAATTATCCGGTGTGAAAATTTTTGAGATAATATAAATTAGGGTCTGATTCACTTCAGCTATATCCTCTGACCTCCGAAATATCGTTTGAACTCAATCCCATGAATGCTGAAAGAAACAGATCAACTTCGGCCAACCTAGGGAATTTACCTGCAATGGGAAAACCAGGTAAAATAACCAAATAATTTTATGGTGCATAAAGAGATTTAGAAAATGATACTCCTAGCTCTTTAATATCTTTCACATTATCAATCCACTCATCATTATTGTTCTTGAGAGAGGTTACATGATTCCTCCTCTGCTGCCAATAGCTTTCTTTCTGAATCACTAGTGATAGGTCCACATTTGATGATAAATATTGGTTGAAATTAAGTGGATTTCATCATGTAAAACCACATTTATTCCCTTAAATAGCATGCTCCCTTAAATAGCATGTTTTTGTGTTTTCTTCCTAAATTGTGCTTAATTGTGAAAACATGCTCTTTTATGCTTAAATTAATCAATTTTATTCTATTTGAATTCCATTCGATACCTTGATATTTTTTATAAGTGATTTCAGGTGTAATAGGTAGGAATGACTTGATTATAATGGAAGAGAAGCATGCAAGTGGGAGGAAACATGAAGAAACAAAAGAGAAAAGCATTTCGAAGTGTGCGTGTGTAAGAATCGCGAATTAATTAACCGATTAATTAACGTAAATAATAATTCAATTGCCCAAATTAGGTTCTAAAAATCTAGAATGAGAATTTGAGGATTTAAATATGATTATTGGACTCAGTAGATTTTTCTGAGTCAGAAAATGTATTTTCGGCGAAAAACCAAAAAAAACTGCAAATCGGCAGCTGAACCAGTCGAACCGGTTTAAATCTACTCGGTACTATGCGAGAAAAATTTAAAATAGTAAAAAAACTTTAGAAAAATATTTAAAGTCAAAAACTGGGCATTAATTTTAAAGGTTTGGCCCAAAGTTAGGCTAAACGAACTAAAAATGCTAACGGATTGGATCGGACTCAAGTTGGGCCCAAATCCAACATATATAACACCCCATTTAATGAACCGTTCAGCCACAAACACACAAACATAAGGGTTGAGTGGCTGAAGTGAAGAGGAGAAGAAGAGAGAAAGGGTACTATTCATTCATCACTTCCGGTGGCCATATCTCGAGCTACAATGCTCTGATTCGCGTGCCGTCAGTAGCTACGCAAAGTTTTTGCTGAGCCCATTAGTTCTATACCACTTATGTAGATAAGATATTGAAATTTCCTGCCCAATTTTCTGCTCTTGTGAAATTCGAAAATTTGGATCTTGAAATTTCCTGCCCAATTTTCTGCTCTTGTGAAATTCGAAAATTTGGTTTTGGTTTTGAGTGAAATCTTGTGATTTTGGGTGTTTAGGTACACTTTAGCACTTGATTCCTATCGGTTTTTGACCCAATCCACATTTGGTAAGGTGAGTACACTTGATCTCTTGTGATTTTGTGTATATATAAAACCCTAGGTTTGATTTATAGAATTTGTGTAATTTCTAGCTTGAAGTGGTGTTGTGTGGAAAATGTTGGTGACTTGAAAGTGGACTTGGTGGCTTGATTTAGTTTGAGAGCTCGTGGAAGTTTGGTGGAGGTCAATTTGGTGATTTAGTGCATATTGGGAATCGGCCAAGGTATGATTTCGGTTTCCTGTATGTAATATATAATATTTCTGGATACTTAGGCTAGTGACCCATAAGATAGGATTGAATTAGATTGGTTATTGAAATTGTTGTATGAGGATGTATGATGATTTGATGATTTGGATTGTTGATAAATTGCATTGTTGATATTGATAGTATGATATCGGAGACTGAGATTAAAATTGATTATAATGATTGTTGGTGATGGTGGAATGATATTTGATTAATGTGTTGGTTGGAAATATGAATGTATTATTTAGTTGATAATGGGAAATTGATGATTTCATAAGATTGAGTGGTGAGTTGGGGTATGAAAAATGGTAAAAATCTGATGTGGGATAAAATTAATGTGGTTTTGGTTGGTTTGAGTTGTGAAAGTTGGTGAAAACTGATTTTTAATAAAATTTGACGGGTCATAACTTGTGCCTCAGTTTTCAAAATTTGTTGAAATTTGTTTAGAATTAAAGTTCATGAAACGTCTTCAAGTGGATATAAAGTTTGTAGAATTTGGATTTTTGAAGAGGAAGTTATGATTATTCAAAGTTTGGTGTAAAAATATGAAATTCTATAATGTTGCAGAATTTTGTGATTTCTGGTTTATGTGCGCACGCTGTACACCCTAATTACCCTAAGCCTTACCTCTAGCCGTAAAGCAAAGGTTAATCAGAGGTTACGATAGTCCTAAGGCTTATACATATTTATATATAGAAGGAAATAATATATTGCAGAAGCTTGATGAAAGATTATACTCAAAGACAGAATTACAAAAGCGTGAAATGTTCACACGAAACTAACGCATAAGATACAAGGTATAGGTATAAGAGAATAAAACATATATAAGTATAAGAATATAATAATCATAGGAAACTAGCCGTAGCTTACAGAGTTTAAGCCGACTAGTTACAAATAGAAAGATACAGAGTTTTAGAATTAAAACAACTTATACAACATATCTCTCAAATAAGCCTCTAAGGCCATAAAGATAAATATACAAAAGGTGAGAGAATACTACGCGAAAATAAAATAGAAATAAACAAGGAACAAACCATACTCCCCTCTGTCACCATATCCGCAATCTCACCGAAGTAGATTACGACCTACATCTGAAAAACAACAACAAAATATGGAATGACAGCCAGAGGTTCTCAGTATGATAACAGTGCCCAATGATGTAAGATGTAAGGCTCCGGGACGCTGAACGCAATCCTAGAACTTCACATCACATACGGATATTCAAGCTTAGAACAAAATAAATAAATATATAAAGAACTTAAACCATAAACCAAGTTATCTAAACTTAGGGAAATTCTAACTAATACTAATCACACCACTGTATCCCACAGCCTTCGCCAACCTAACCTCCGTAGGATCCCATCGCCACCGCCTATCTAACCTACTCAGCACCAAACAATCATAATTAACAAGTAAAACAAAGATCATATTCATATACAACAAGTAGTTCAAGAAGCAGTTAGGCATGTTATACAATTAGGCAAACTCAAGTAAACAAAGCAAGCAAACATATAGAAGATGCACATGATGAATGTCTGCCCTATTGGCTGTGATATTATATGTCGGTTATATTGCCAAGCCTGACAGAAAATCCGGTCGACAATTCCCGGATTAGTCTCTCTATTGCGCATAAGGAGGAATAATTCCGAGGGATAAGTGCCCTACCACCTTCTCCTTTCAGAGGAAAACATTCCGAGGGAGTGTGCCCTACCACCTTCCTCTGGTTGTCGCATAATTTCGTGGGTTAGTGGCCCACCACCTTGCAATCAGAGAGAAATCGCATTTTCAGGAGGAATAATTCCGAGGGATGAGTGCCCTACCACCTTCTCCTTTCAGAGGAAAATATTCCGAGGGAGTGCGTGTGCACATACCAGAAATCACAAAATTCTGCAACTCTGCAGAATTTCAGATTTCGACACCAATATTTGTATGATCATAACTTCTTCTACAAAATTCCAAATTTTACAAACTTTATATCAAATCGAAGGGTTTTCAATAATCTTTAATTCTAAGCTAAATTCAACAAATTTTGAAAATCGAGGCAAAAGTTATAACCAGGCAAAGTTCACCAAAATCCATTTTTATCCAAAACTTCATAACCTCAATTTTAACCAACTCTCAATCCAAAATCACTTATCCCACATTCAAAATAGTCCCAAAGGTACCTAAACCATATTCATATACCTTTTCTTCAATCCATAACTTAGCAACACATAAAGATCATCAATTTCATAAACCAATTTCTACTTGTAAACTCAATTCTCAACAATTTACATCACGAACTATCCTCCCACTATACTCTATCAACATCAATAAACTCCATCAATCATTAACAATCCTCAAAAATCATCATTACCCAATTCACACATCATACATCAATATCATCAATAATCATCAATAATACCAACAACTCTCAACAACCATAACAAATATCAACATTTAATATCTCAATTTATCAACTCCTTAAATACTCATCTCCAATTACCAACAACATTAATGTTTAACATCAATCATTAACTATATCAACAAACCTTCATCAATAACAATAAATCTCACATTCATTAATAACCTTCCTAATCATTAAAATGCCAACAATCATTATCAAATCATATAATCATTATCATTATTATTCCAATTCCTTCAACACAACACCACTACAACACCAATCCATCCACATCAACAACACCAATCATCAATTTTCTCATCAACATCATAATCAAACTCTAACATACACAATTCATGAAATCTTCAGCTCAATTCACATGCCACATACATAATTCAATCCTATCTTAAGGTCAACTAGTCTAAGTATCCAGAAACATTACATATTACATAAAGAAAACCGAAACTATACCTTAGCCGATTTCCAAATGCACCAAACACCAAAATGAAGTCACCAAGCTTGATCCAAAGCCTCAACCAACTCCAACAAACACCAAAGCTCAACTAACAACACATATATCACCAAAAATCAAAACCTAGAAACCACAACATACAACACTACAAAAGTTCATGAGCAACTCACCCTGTCCAAAGATGATTGGGGCAATTTCCAACAATTACCCGCTACTAGAGATCACCTAAACAACTAAAACCACAAAACTTGCTCAAAAACTAAACCAAAAAATGTGCAGAAAATTAGGACAGCAAACTGGGACTTGAGCTTCAAGTTCTTACCAGGTTTTCTAGGATAAAAGCATAGAGCTCGACAAAAGCTTCAAGTGGCCGCAAATGACTCGTCAATCGGAGGTCCATAGCTCAAGTTATAGCTCCTAAAAGGTGGAGGTGAATAGTAACACCACCCCTTCTCTTCTCTTCTCTTCTCTCAAAACCGCGTGGCTCTCTCTCTTTTGGCTGGAAATAAGCTCAAAGCTCATTTATTGAGCTTATATATGTTGGGCCTTGGGCCCAACTTGGGCCCGGCTCAACCCGTTAGCGTTTTTTTACCCGTTTGACCCACTTTGCGCCTAAACCTTTAAGATTAGTGTCCGATTTTCAATTCTAAATTATTTTTATCCTTTCAAAACAATAAATCAATTTCCCAAAATACGCAGACTGGACAGACTAGAGCCGGTACTGCCGGCTTAAGCGCCAGTATGCATTTTTAGAAAAACCTTTCGAAAGAAAATACATTTTCCAAATCAGAAAAATTCATGGAAATCAAACTTCACCTTTTTATTTTCAAATTAAAACTTCTAAATTTTGAATCTATTCCAAACACCAAAATTATTATTTTTATAAAAATGGTTTTGCGTGAAAAATTTGGGTTCTTACACACGCACAGCCTTGTGCGCACGCACAGCCTTGTGCGCGCACACACCCATGTGATTTTTCAAACCTGTGCGCACGCACAGACTTGTGCGTACGCACACACAGGGGAAAGCCTTCGGTTGAGAGCGCTAGCACAACCTGTGCGCACACATAACCAATGAAGTTTTACAACCTGTACGCACGCACACGTTGGAAGGTGCGTTCTGTTGAGGGCATTCGCCTGCCTTGTGCGAGCGAACATAATTATGAAATTTTGCACTTGTGCGCACGCACATATCAATGCGTACGCACACTTTTTGAAAATTTTCCTGGGCGTGCGCACGCGCATGCCCTGTTTTTCAACTAAAACTTTATTTTCAACTATTTCACCTTCCCAACAAGTTTGTGAGCTTTTGTGACACCATTTTAAGACTCTTGGGCTTGTTTTTGGGTATCTAAACATGGAAAGGTCCTAGAAGATTGTATTTGGTATTTCTTTGAAAAGTTAGAGAACGGAGGCTTAGGTTTTTGGCGTAATGAGAATGGATTTAGTGGAGTGAAAATTGAGAAAGATGTATGAATTGAGAAATTGATGAACTATTGAGTTTGGAATGAAAATGTTGAATTCACAGTGGTTGAGATGAGTTGAGGACTCGGAATGAAATGATGGATCCATGTTATACTGAAAAATGTTTTCTGAAAACCACTGATGTATCATTTTTATATTGAGATTGTTGAGACGCTATGCGCCCAGTAGAGACGGCGGTTGAATCCCTCCTGTCGAGGTAGCAACGGCAGCGTAAGGGTGGTGGTTCGTCCTGCTTGCATTGAGATGTGAGATCCGTGGCAAGAGTATCCTGCTCGAATCCCTTCGGATCAATAGAGTGTGCAGGCACAAAATCCTGGACAGTGTTCTGAGCACCATATCTCGGGGGTTCCCAATGATGATTTCAAAGGACGATATCTCCATGGAGATTAGTTGGGTTGGCAGTTGAACCGATAATTGATATCACAGCCAATAAGACAAGCATTCATCATATGCATCTTCTATCTGTTTGTTTGCTTTACCGACTCATAATTGATTGCCTAAGTGTATAACATGCCTATTTGCCTACTTGAATTACTTTCCATATATGTCTATACTTGTGTTTTACTTGCATTGATATTATTTGTGCTTTCTTCTGGGATTGAGGAGGTTTGGAAGGCGGTGGCAATGGAATCGCAAGGAGGATAGGTTGGTGAAGGCTGTGGGACAGCGGAGAAATGTTAGCTTAGAAAATCCTTTAAGTTAGATCACCCTTTTTATCAATATGGTTTTAAGTTATGCTTTACGATTTTAGCTATGCTTTAAGATGAATCTTGTGATGGATATGAAGTTCTAGGATTGCCTCTGGCATTCTGAGGTCTTATATCTTACATCACTGGGCATTGTTACCATACTGAGAACCTCCGGTTCTCATACCATATTCTATTGTTGTTTTTCAGATGTAGGTCACAACCCACCTCGGTGACAGAGTGGAGGATCCTGATACATTTTGGATGTCTTTTGTTTATTTTATTTATATCTCTCACTTTTATATTTTACTTTGCCTAGATGCTTGCTTTGAGAGAAAAACTTGTATAAGCTGTTTTAATCCTTAGAATCTGTATGGTCTGTATATAGCTAGCTGGCTTAAACTCTGCGAGTCGTGGCTAGATTCTTATGCTATTATACTCTTATATTCGGTTATATCACATCTACATCGTGTGTGTTAAGTTGTAGCTTCGTGTGAACGTTTTGCATTTTTGTAATTCTCAATTTTTGAGCTTATTTCTTCATCAGGCTTTTAGAGTTATTATTTCTTTCTATATATATTTATGAATAAGCTTTAGGATTATCGTGACCTCTGATTTACTTTTGCTTTACAGCTAGAGGTAAAGCTTAGGGTAATTAGGGTGTTACAGCGTGCATACAACCTCTTGTGCATACGCACAAGTACCAGCGCATGACTTCATTAAAAAGTCATGTGGCTTGCGAATTGGAGGCTTTGGAGGCCCAAATCTGATGGCCTAGAGCTCATATGGAGGGGGCTACACTCGAGGAAACATACCATATCATTAGTAGTAGTATTAGATAGTTTTAGGAGGCTTTAGGTTTTAGTTTTCTCTTAGTTTTTCTCTCAACTTTCTTAAGGTTTTATTAGGGTTTACATTGCAAAGTGCTATTTCCATTTTTGATCTTGGATTCTAGCTTGCCTCCATTGTAAGTATTACTTAATTTTCTCTTTAATTACTACACTTGAGCTACACTTTCTTATAGTTAAAGACATTTTGTTAATATATACATATTTTTGCATCTTTGAATTCTAGTTGATGAACTTGATGATTTTTTATTATTATATGTTTGTTTGAGTTACTAGTGTTGATTTTTATCATTTGTGGTTCATAGTTTTTATTATTTTCCCAATTTGGCCATGTTTTATGATTATGCCCACCAAGTGTTTGTCGAAATGTCAATTTTTATTATGAGGTAAATTTTCACTCCTTGGCTTGGGAGAAATGAGCATATGGGATACTAGAGTTGTAATGTCCAACATTTAGTGATAATTCATAGATTGTTAATTGTTCTTGTTTCCACTAAAGCTAGCTTTTTATTAAGGTAATTAGTAAGTTAGTTAGGATTTGTGGATTAAGAACAACTATGCTCACTTGACTTACTCTTCGATGTTAAAGGTTAACTAAGTAAGATTGATCCATCATAATTGTCATAGTTGTGGTTATGACAAGGAAAGGATTCCCTAGCTCATCCCAAGCCAAGGTTTCATTTATGTTTGGAACCATATACTCCAATTATTCCAAAACTTTACTTGTTCATATTACATAGATAGTTCTTTAATTTGTTTATTGGTTCATTAGTTACAATTTTGATTGTTAATTCTTTTATTCCTTTAATTGTTTGCTTCATTATTAAAAAATTCCTTTGATTTTCACAACCAAAATTGTGCGCTCTCGGTCACTAGTTCCTAGGGAGAACTGACGAACGGGATTCTTGTGTGGTCTAGAATTTTACAAATAAATTCTCGTTGCAAGTATGGTATCTAAACCAACAAGAATCCTTTCGTACAAAAATTTGGTTGTCATAAGTAACAAACCCAATAAAAATAAGCCGAAGTATTCAAACCTCGGGTCGTCTCTCAAGGAATTGCAGGGAAGTATGCTTATAATTGGTTATGGAAAAGTGTGTTTTGGGGTTTTGGATAGGAAACAAGAAAAGTAAATGGCAATGGAAACAAACTAACAATTATAAAAGCTCTTGGCAAGGTATGAGAATTGGAAGTTCTATCCTAGTTGTCCTTATCCATAGTGATGAGAATTGTTCATTACTCCCACTTAGTTAACCCTTAACAATAAAGGAAAGTCAAGTGGACTAATTAATTTGATTCCTCAAGTCCTAGTCAACTCCTAAGGAAAGACTAGCTTTAGAGAGATCCAAATCAACCAGCAACTTTCAATTATCAATCAAGAAAGGAGTTTGATAACTCAAGTGTCACCAATTACTCAACCAAAGCCAAGAGATTCAAATTCAACAAATGGAGAAGCAAGCAATAAACATTAAATACCTCAAATTGCAATTATAAGAGAAATCAAATCTAACATGAGAATTCATAAATTAAAGTATTAGAATAAATAAAAGTAGAAGAGAAACTGGTACACGAAAATGCAATCTCAATGGCGCCAACAACTTGGTACGCACAATTGTAATCTTAACTCTTTTTCACAACTTCGCACAATTAACCAGCAAGTGCATTGGGTCGTCCAAGTAATAAACCTTACGTGAGTAAGGGTCAATCCCACGGAGATTGTCGGCTTGAAGCAAGCTATGGTCATCTTGTAGATCTCAGTCAGGCGGATTCAAATGGTTATAGAGTTTTGATAATTAAAAGATAAATAAACATAAAATAAAAATAGAGATACTTATGCAATTCATTGGTAGGAATTTCAGATAAGCGTATGGAGATGCGTTATTCCTTTTTCAATCTCTACTTTTCTACTGCCTTTATCCAATCCTTTATACTCCTTTCTATGGCAAGCTGTATGTTGGGTGTCACCGTTGTCACTGGCTACTTCCCGTCCTCTCAGTGAAAATGGTCCTCTACGGTTTCTGTACGACGGCACATCAGATCCAAGCCATCATCTTAGCAATTTCAGAAGCAGGATGTATCTCACGGAGGCCTCAGATGCAATCCGTTATTCTCTATCCAGAGGGACAAAGCCAAACACGCACCGAGCCTATTAGGGATCAAGCAAGGAGATCGAGAGAAGCCTTTTGCAACTACATGGAAAGATTCAACAAAACATGTCTGGCCATACAAAGTCTGGCAACAGAAGTAGCTATCAGGGGCCTCATCAATGGTCTACGAGAAGGACCTTTTAGCCACTCAATATCCAAGAAGCACCCAAACATCTCTAAACGAGGTACAAGAATGAGCAGAGAAGTACATCAATATGGAGGAAAACTCTCGACTAGGAGAGATCTCAAAAACTGAACATTCCTACTCCTCTCGGGATAAGGATAAAGAGTCCAAGAAAAAAGAAGATCAACATAGAGAAAAGCCTAGAAAATATCACAATTACACCCCTTCGGGTGTCTCTTGTGGATGTCTACTGAGAAATATGCAATACTGAGAAGATCCCACCACCTCGCCCAATCCAAAACCAAAGAGGTCGGACGCGTTGAGGGTCCACCTCACACCGAAGAGGTCAGACGCATTGAAGGTTCACCTCACACCAAAGAGGTCGGACGCGTTGAAGGTCCACCTCACCCCAAAGAGGTCGGACGCGTTGAGGGTCCACCTCACACCGAAGAGGTCGGACGCATTGAAGGCTCACCTCACACCAAAGAGGTCAGACGCATTGAAGGTTCACCTTACCCCAAAGAGGTCGGACGAGTTGAAGGTCCACCTCACCCCAAAGAGGTCGGACGAGATGAAGGTCCACCTCACACCAAAGAGGTCGCAAGAGTTGAACGTCTCACGCCAAAGAAATCGGACGAGTCGGACGAGTTGAGTGTCTCACGCCAAAGAGGTCGGACGAGTTGAACGTCGAACTTCACACCCCTGAGAGACATGTTCGTGGAGGATTCACAGGAGGAGGGATGTCTAAATCATCTCGCAAAAGACACCTCAAAGAGGAATATTAAGGAAGGGAGATGTTCCGAGGGAATGTTCCGAGGGTTACCTGAAACTGTAGGTCGATCTCGGACGAGATCTTCTGTACTGGTCGGAGCTGTTGTGTCCGACTTGTTGATGGTGGCTGGAGCCGCCGTGCTCCAGTGTATTTATAATGGTGAGGAGTGACCTCTCTGGAGATAAGATAGTTATCTTATCTTATCTTATCTTTGAGTGAGGTCATCTTATCTTTAGGGGAACCGCCTTTATTTTTTTGGGCTTTGGCTGCCTTTAGACTAGGCTGTGTTCCTTCATTTTGGGCATGCTTTGGGCTCCTTTGGCAATTTGGCCGAGCTCTTTGAGAAGAGGTCGGGCATTGGCCGAGCTCTTTGAGAAGAGGTCGGATAGTCTGACCTGAAGAGGTCGGTCGGCTTGTCGCTAAACATCCCGGGTCGGACAGCTTGACCCAGGGTATCAACAGGAGAGAGGTTTGAAAAGGAGAGCCCAACATTGCTCTGAGTATCTTTGAGGCTCCATGAGAGCCCACTGTCAAGCTACTGACATTAAAGAAGCGCTTGTTGGGAGGCAACCCAATGTTATATTTTATCTATTTTCCTTTATTATTTTATGTGTTCTGTAGGTTGATGATCATGAGAAGTAACAAAATCAGTTAAAAAAGCAAAAATAGAATGAAAAACAAAAAGAAAAATAGCACACCCTGGAGGAAGACCTTGCTGGCGTTTAAACGCCAGTAAGGGTAGCAAATGGGCGTTTAACGCCCAGTCTGGCACCATTCTGGGCTTTTAACGCCAGAAAGGGGCACCAGCCTGGCGTTAAACGCCAGGAAATGGCAAGAAGTTGGCGTTAAACGCCAGAAATGGGCACCAGCCCGGCATTTAACGCCAGAATTGGCTTAAAGAGCATATTTGCTCGCTACTTGGTGCAGGGATGACTTTTCCTTGACACCTCAGGATCTGTGGACCCCACAGGATCCCCACCTACCCCACCACCCTCTCTCTTCCCCAAAAACCCCTCACCTATCAAATCTCATCTTTCTCTTCACCACTCACATCCATCCTTCATAAAACCTCACCTACCTCACCATCCAAATTCAAACCACTTTCCCTCCCAAACCCACCCTCCCATAACCGAAACCTACCCCTCTCTCCACCCCTAAATCAACCCATCTTCACTCCTTCATTTTCACACAACCTAAACTCTACTTCTCCCCCTTTGGCCGAACCACAAAGCCATCTCCATCTCCTTCATTTCTTCTTCTTCTACTCTCTTCTTTCTTCTTTTGCTCGAAGACGAGCAAATCTTTTAAGTTTGGTGTGGTAAAAGCATTGCTTTTTGTTTTTCCATAACCATTTATGGCATCCAAGGCCGGAGAAACCTCTAGAAAGAGGAAAGGGAAGGCAAAATCTTCCACCTTCGAGTCATGGGAGATGGAGAGATTCATCTCAAGGGTGCATCAAGACCACTTTTATGAAGTTGTGGCCTTGAAGAAGGTGATCCCCGAGGTCCCTTTTAAACTCAAAAAGAGTGAATATCTGGAGATCCGACATGAGATTCAAAGAAGAGGTTAGGAAGTTCTTACCAACCCCATTCAACAAGTCGGAATCTTAATGGTTCAAGAGTTCTATGCCAATGCATGGATCACCTCGAACCATGATCAAAGTGTGAACCCGGACCCAAAGAATTGGCTTACAATGGTTCGGGGGAAATACTTGGATTTTAGTCCGGAAAATGTAAGGTTGGCATTCAACTTGCCCATGATGCAAGGAGATGAACACCCTTACACTAGAAGGGTCAACTTTGATCAAAGGTTGGACCAAGTCCTCACAGTCATTTGTGAAGAGGGCGCTCAATGAAAGAGAGATTCAAGAGGAAAGTCGGTTCAATTGAGAAGGCATGACCTCAAGCCCGTGGCTAGGGGATGGTTGGAGTTTATCCAACGCTCAATCATTCCGACTAGCAACCGGTCCGAAGTTACTATAGATCGGGCTATCATGATTCATAGCATCATGATTGGAGAAGAAATAGAAGTTCATGAGGTTATAGCCCAAGAACTTTATAAGGTGGCGGACAAGTCCTCTACCTTGGCAAGGTTAGCCTTTTCTCATCTCATTTGTTACCTCTGTTATTCAGTTGGAGTTGACATAGAGGGAGACATCCCCATTGATGAGGACAAGCCCATCACTAAGAAAAGGATGGAGCAAACAAGAGATCCCACTCATCATGGAATCCCTGAGATGCCTCAAGGGATGCACTTTTCTCCACAAAACTATTGGGAGCAAATCAATACCTCCCTAGGAGAATTGAGTTCCAACATGGGACAACTAAGGGTGGAGCACCAAGAACATTCCATCCTCCTCCATGAAATTAGAGAAAATCAAAGAATCATGAGAGAGGAGCAACAAAGGCAAGGAAGAGACATTAAGGAGCTCAAGCACTCCATAAGATCTTCAAGAGGAAGAACAAGCCACCATCACTAAGGTGGACCCGTTCTTTAATTTCCTTGTTCTATATTCTCCTGTTTTTCGAATTTTAATGCTTATGTTTATCTATGTTTGTGTCTTATGATCATTAGTGTCTTAGTGTCTATGTCTTAAAGTTATGAATGTCCTATGAATCCATTACTTTTCTTAAATGAAAAATGTTCTTAATTGAAAAAGAGAAGAATTGCATGAATTTTAAATTTTATAACAGATTTATTATTTTGATGTGGTGGCAATACTTTTGTTTTCTGAATGTATGCTTAAACAGTGCATATGTCTTTTGAATTTGTTGTTCATGAATGTTGGCTCTTGAATGAATGATGAAAAAGGAGACATGTTACTGAGGATCTGAAAAATCATAAAAATGATTCTTGAAGCAAGAAAAAGCAGTGAAAAAAAAAGAAAAAAAAAGAAGAAAAAGAATAAAGTTGTGATCCAAGGCAAAAAGAGTGTGCTTAAGAACCCTGGACACCTCTAATTGGGGACTCTAGCAAAGCTGAGTCACAATCTGAAAAGTTTCACCCAATTATATGTCTGTGGCATGTATGTATCCGGTGGTAATACTGGAAGACA
>NC_029780.3:20468301-20468765 GCF_000817695.3 Arachis duranensis | reverse complement strand
TTGTTTTTAGTATATTTTTAGTATGTTTTAGTTAGTTTTTAGTATATTTTTATTAGTTTTTAGTTAAAATTCACTTTTCTGAACTTTACTATGAGTTTGTGTGTTTTTCTGTGATTTCAGGTATTTTCTGGCTGAAATTGAGGGACCTGAGCAAAAATCTGATTCAGAGACTGAAAAGGACTGCAGATGCTATTGGATTCTGACATCCCTGCACTCGAAGTGGATTTTCTGGAGCTACAGAAGCCCAATTGGCGCGCTCTCAACGGCGTTGGAAAGTAGACATCTTGGGCTTTCCAGAAATACATAATAGTCCATACTTTGCCTTAGATTTGATGGCCCAAACCGGCGTTCCAAATCAGCTCAAAACTGCCCGGCGTTAAACGCCGGAATTGGCACAAGAATGGGAGTTAAACGCCCAAACTGGCACAAAAGCTGGCGTTTAACTCAAAGAAGAGTCTCTACAC
>NC_029780.3:20467906-20468140 GCF_000817695.3 Arachis duranensis | reverse complement strand
GCTTGAATGTTTATCTCTTGGATCCCTTAATCGGAATCTTCGTGGTATAAGCTAGAATTGATGGCGGCATTCAAGAGAATTTGGAAGGTCTAAACCTTGTCTATGGTATTCTGAGTAGGATTCAATGATTGAATGACTGTGACGAGCTTCAAACTCGCGATTGTGGGGCGTTAGTGACAGACGCAAAAGAATCACTGGATTCTATTCCGACATGATCGAGAACCGACAGCTGAA
>NC_029780.3:20464494-20467802 GCF_000817695.3 Arachis duranensis | reverse complement strand
ACATACAGCTTGCCATGGAAAGGAGTAAGAAGGATTGGATGAAGACAGTAGGAAAGCAGAGAGACGAAAGGGACAAAGCATCTCCATACGCTTATCTGAAATTCTCACCAATGAATTACATAAGTATCTCTATCTTTATCTTTATGTTTTATTCATATATCCTCCATAACCATTTGAGTTCGCCTGACTAAGATTTACAAGGTGACCATAGCTTGCTTCATACCAACAATCTCCGTGGGATCGACCCTTACTCGCGTAAGGTTTATTACTTGGACGACCCAGTGCACTTGCTAGTTAGTTGTGCGAAGTTGTGATAAATAGTTGAGATTGCAATTGAGCGTACCATGTTGATGGCGCCATTGATGATCACAATTTCATGCACCAGGCCTCCGTGAGATACATCCTGCTTCTGAAATTGCTAAGATGATGGCTTGAATCTGATGTGCCGTCGTGTGAAGTCATGTCTGGAGCTTTGAAGTCCTTTGGGTCCTTTAGCTTTCATGATCTCTTTGGTGAATGGATCCTAGTCCTTGCAGGAGCTATCCTCATGAGAGGATCGATTAGCTTTGACCTTGAAATCGGCTTCGAGTTTTAGGAGTTTGTCCTCCAATTTCCGGCGCCGCTTTATCTCCCTTTGTAGGTCTTTCTCAGCCTTTCATTGATGTAGGGCTTCTTCTTCCAGCTGTTTTAAACGGTCTCGAAGCGCCTCCATGGCTCCCGCATTTGGAGAATCCTTTTCGTTGTTAAGTTGAGGAGTATCCTTTGGTGTAGTGTCCACGTTTCTGTGCGGCGTTCTATCCTCTAGATCTGAATCGTGGTCGTTGTCATGGTTGTCCGCCATGGTGGTGGGATGACTTCCAAGTTTCCCGGCAACGGTGCCAATGTTCCGAGGGTTACCTGAAACTGTAGGTCGATCTCGGACGAAATCTTCTGTACTGGTCGGAGTTGTTGTGTCTGACTTGTTGATGGTGGCTGGAGCCGCCGTGTCCGACTTGTTGGACTTGGTGATGGTGCTGATCCTTCATCCCCGGAGGGTGGGGGGTACCTGCAAGGGACTCCGATGCTTAAGTTAGCAAGGGTATTAAGCAGGTATTGAGTAGAATCAGAGTATGAGTTATACCTGGGTGCTCCAGTGTATTTATAATAGTGAGGAGTGACCTCTCTGGAGATAAGATAGTTATCTTATCTTATCTTATCTTATCTTTGAGTGAGGTCATCTTATCTTTAGGGGAACCGCCTTTATCTTTTTAGGCTTTGGCTGCCTTTAGATTGGGCTGTGTTCCTTCATTTTGGGCATGCTTTGGGCTCCTTTGGCGATTTGGCCGAGCTCTTTGAGAAGAGGTCGGGCATTGGCCGAGCTCTTTGAGAAGAGGTCGGATAGTCTGACTTGAAGAGGTCGGTCGGCTTGTCGCTAAACATCCCGGGTCGGACAGCTTAACCCAGGGTATGAACAGGAGAGAGGTTTGAAAAGGACAACAGAGTGCGTACAAGCCTTCCAAGATTTCAAAAGTTAGTATGGGGCAACCACCCATTCTTCCCAGCCCACGGGAAAGTGAAGAGCTCATATTATACCTCGTAGTAGGAAGTCGGGCAATAGCCTCATCACCAGTTAAAGAAGACAAAAGTGGGCAACAACTCGTCTACTTCATCATCAGGGCTCTACAAGGGGCCGAACTAAACTATCAAAAGATAGAAAAGTTCTCCTACGCCCTCACATTCTCTTCTCGACAACTCTGGCCATATTTTCAAGCTCACACTATTAGAGTTCGGACCAACCAGCCCATAAAAGGCACCCTACAGAAAACAAACTTAGCTGGAAGAATCCTACAGTGTGCAATCGAGTTATCTGAATTTGATCTTCGACATGAAGCTCGGACAGCCATCAAATCACAGTATCTGGACGACTTTATTATAGAGTACACTGACACCTCGGGAAATCCTACAAAATGGAAACTCTACATGGACGACTCTTCAAACAAAACCGGGAGTGGTGCAGGCGTAATTATATAAAGCGATCAGGGAAGCCAAATCAAGCTAAAATGACCAAGTTGAATACGAGGCACTACTCGTTGGTTTAAGGCTAGCTAAGAAAGTAGGAGCTTACCATGTCCAGTGATTCACAAGTAGTCACCTCACAAATAGAAGGGAGCAACCAAGCTGAGGATCCCACCATGAAAAAATACCTCGGGTAATTCGGGGACCCTGGACAAAACTAGAGCATAGCTCGGACAATTCGGGGGACTCTAGAAAAAACCAAAAAATAGCTCAGACATTTCGAGGAATATGAAGTCCGACACATACCTCGGGAGTAGAATGCCCGAGCTGATGCACTTTCAAAATCAGCCAACACCAAACCAGGGGGCAATAATAGAAGCCTCATCCAGGCTACATTACAAGACCACAACAAGGAAGGAAAACAAACCCTCTCCTCAGAGTCTGGCGACACCAGCTCATAATTCTTCTCCTCATCTCTATCCCTACAAATTCTACGGAACCTCCTAAGTCGCACACAGTACTCAGGGTCAGCCACAGTAACACGCATTAAAACTATGGAATCCAGTCAATCAGACATGCCGTCTGGGATCTTAGTAGACATCTCAGCAATATTTTTTCAAGAAGACATAGGTCAACCATGGGGTTATTACCAAACAACTCAGACAAATAAGGAAACAACTCGGACAATAACAGCAAAATATCAGATGTCAGATACAGCAGTAAAGAGAAACTCCATGACTCACACAAAAGTCCAGGGGCACTCTTTGGAGGCAACAACAGGGCAAGAACACAGAGAAGAGAAGTCGACAATCTATACCCAAACAGTTCGAACACCTCTCAGACAAAAGGTCAAAACAAAAGCTAGAACTTTTATACAAAAGGAGTCAGGCAACGATGAAAAGAAACAGGAATAGCAACAAAACCCTAAAAGCCCACATTCTTCTCAAAGGCGAATGACAAAAGAAAAGTCATAACAAACGATCAAAGACGCAAGCTTTTTGCAGAATAAACCAAAGTTCTTCAGAGCAAAAACCCAACTACAAAGTCAAAGCTTTACATAAGAAACATAGCCCCACCAGAAGAGCTCCAACAAGTTCTATGGGCATATCGGACAACTCCACACTCCACCACAAAGGAATCACCTTTCCGATTAGCTTACAGAATGGAGGCAATGATCCCAGTGGAGGTCGAAGAAGGATCGCCCAGACTGATCCACAACAGTGAAGATGCCAACTCCCAACTTCAAAAGGAAGAACTCGACCTACTTCCAGAAATCTGAGAAAGAGCTCGGACCAAGGAAGAGGTGTTAAAAC
>NC_029780.3:20464161-20464390 GCF_000817695.3 Arachis duranensis | reverse complement strand
TTTTTCTGTGATTTCAGGTATTTTCTGGCTGAAATTGAAGGACCTGAGCAAAAATCTGATTCAGAGACTAAAAAGGACTGCAGATGCTGTTGGATTCTGACCTCCCTGCACTCAAAGTGGATTTTCTGGAGCTACAGAAGCCCATTTGGTGCGCTCTCAACGGCGTTGGAAAGTAGACATCCTGGGCTTTCCAGCAATATATGATAGTCCATACTTTGCCCAAGATTTA
>NC_029780.3:20463762-20464072 GCF_000817695.3 Arachis duranensis | reverse complement strand
CAGCGTTAAACGCCGGAACTGGCACCAAAATGGGAGTTAAACGCCCAAACTGGCACAAAAGCTGGCATTTAACTCCAAGAAGAGTCTCTACACGAAAATGCTTCAATTCTCAGCCCAAGCACACACCAAGTGGGCCCGGAAGTGGATTTTTATGTCATTTACTCATCTCTGTAAACCCTAGGCTACTAGTTCTCTATAAGTAGGACCTTTTTCTATTGTATTATCATCTTCGGACATCTAGTTCTTAGATCATTGGGAGGCTGGCCTCTCGGCCATGCCTAGACCTTGTTCTTATGTATTTTCAATGGTG